>NC_083346.1:93196617-93496617 GCF_019175385.1 Lycium barbarum
AACTGGATAGCTTCCCTGACATCCATATCTAAAGCACTAGCGGGGTTTGAACGTCTTCTTCCTGAGCTGCATCAGCGGTAGCCCTTTGGCTGGTAGCTGAATTCCTCTTCGTGTACTTTCTTTTTGGAGCCATTTTCTGAAATACGTAATTTGCACGAGTTAGAAGAATTCCTAAAAATATTGCTCTAACTACATGATCGAGAGTATAAAAGAAGTAAGACAATCCTGAATGTCTTGGTGGTCAACTATTTATATATGTGGAGCCCACATACATATAAAAATGACTCCACTGGACATGGTTTCATAGACTCCTTAAGACACTTAAACCTAGGCTCAGATACCAAGCTTTGTCACGCCCCGAACCATGGCTTGGGTGTAACACGCCACGCGATGCCTGACTGCATGTGACCGAGCGAACCACACGGCTTGCTAACTCAATATGGGCATGAACTGATGCGAATTAAACTGTGAACATGCATAATTTAAGTAAAGCGTGGGACCATAAATTGTAAGTCTGAAAATATCATAATATCATAATGTGTAATAGTCTGAATAAACATAATAATAGTGAGCCAAAATGGCTAGACGACTCTAAATATCTGACATACCATAACTGACTAGTCTATGAAACCTCTAACATGAGTCTGAACTACCAAACATGATTGCTGGGACAAGGACCCCAGCATACCTTAAAACCCCGAAGAAGATGGGGCTCACCAATAGCTGATACGTGTAATGTCATATTGAGCAGATGCGTCGTCCTGTAAGTCCTTACTTGCATCGTGAAATGCAGGCCCCCGGGCAATAGAAAAGAGACATCAGCACATTGAATGTACTGGTATGTAAAACAACTGAATGAAATAAACATGGCATAGGAAATAACATGATAAGAGTTGAAACTGAAACTGTAACCTAGTCATGAACATGAACATGAATATATATATATATATATATATATATATATATATATATATATTACATGAGTAAAATATCAGTGGGAGAGCATTAATGTACCTGACATGAAACAACATTAGTACATGGCGTCTGATCTCTGCCCGATCAGCAAAGCCATCTTCTACCTTGCCAGGGTACAAGACATGAACATGACATGAATGGATCCAAATCCCTCAATAGGGACAGTATGAAGGAATCGTCCTAACTGGCTAGAGCGATCCTTATCCTACGCTGGCAAATGTAGTTTCAGGTATAAAACCTTCTTAGTAATTTGTGCATCTCCCAAAAACATGAACATGATAGCTAAGAAGCCCATGAATTTCATAAAATGACTCGTATTATAACATGAATATAGTTATATAATATACTTGCATGAAAATATGTAGACATGTTGGATGTTCATGAAATTAAGCATAATAGTTCATAACTTGTATCTAAGAATCCATAGAATTCAAAGCATGGGTTTTTATGGATTACAGACAGATTCTCAATAACCAAAATGGAGTATTAAGAAACAATAACGAATTATCTGTACCATCATGGTATATCATAGTAAATGTGCTTAGGGTTATCATGAACATGGCTAGAACCCTAGTTTTGGTGAAACTTCATACTTTCATGGAAGAACGTGGCGTGGGGAAGAACAAAGATATTCCCACACGTAGATAGAAACTCTACATACCTGTAAACGCTCAAAAACTTGTAATAGAATTCCAAAAGCTTGAACTTTGAACCTTGAGATGGGTTTTCTTGAAAACCCTAGGTTAAGAATAGTGGAACTCACTTAGGAATTGATTATACTGTGATAGAATCGCTTGAAAATACGTGGAAAGGACTTACCTTGATGTATGAGATGGTTGGGAAGAGAAAATCTTCGTGCTAGGGCTTGGGATTTGTGAAAACTGATTTTCTAGAATGAAGTGTCATATTTATACTGTTTGCTATTGGGGAGGATTGACAGTGCACTTTGACGGACCGTCGACGGCCCATCGAGTTGCTTTGACGGTCTGAGTCAGATTTTTGACGGTGCATCATTGACGGTTCATCGATGTGTTGACGGTCTGTCGACTCGACTGTACTGTCAGCAGCCTGAGAAAGTCTAGAGAGTTTGCAAAATGAGGTTCTAGGGATGGTGCGTTTTGACGGGCCGTCGATCATCGATGGTCTATCCCTCTTGCTATTGAATGACACCTGCAGAACTTATTCTAGTTTTTCGACTCAAACTCCCCTTTTTGGCTTCCGAGATCTCTGAGTCATAGATGCGGCTTAGTGTAAAGGTATGAGGTGTTACCCTTTATTAGGCTTTATTACCCTTTATTACCCTTTATTATCCTTTGTTACCCTTTATTATCCTTTGTTACCCTTTTATTGCGGCATTAATATTGGTAATTAAGGGGGCATGATTTGTGGATCATTCACCCCATAACTCTAGTATACGTAGAGGTTCTCATTCTATTTTAAAGCATCTAAAATCATATAGCAATACAACATACTTTCTTTGTTCTCTATATTCTTTTGTTCCGGATTCAAAATGTTCTTAAGGGCTGAGTGTTCAACCAGAGTCATCCTCATTAAGAGATTCCTCTGAGTTCCTATGGCCCAGGCTTATTTTACTTCATTATTGCTCTATATTTACATGATTTCATTACTTTTTCACTTATTATTAATTCTTACTTGTAACAAATCATTTCATGTATTCTTTAAACCACTAATAAATTCAATTATACCTTTTTGGGGTAAACAGTTTGGCGCCCATCGTGGGGCTAAGGATAATTGTTATATTGCTCTAATGACCTTACTAATCACTTACCATTTTGTGAAATCAGGTAAGTGAAAATTATGGCAAACACTGGAAATCTACTCAATGATGTATTGAACAACACAACTGCTCAAGAGATTGACTCGGTTACAGGAGAAGTCCGAGCAAGGAGCTCATGGTTCTGCCTCAGGGGTCCAAGCACACCGAAAACGATTCAACTCCAAATGATTATGATGGTGCTAAAGGCGAAGTAAGAGTCGCCAGGTCGGATCTAACAAAAATCCTTGACATGTTGGAAAAACAGCAAAAGGCGATTACGAACTCGCAGAAATGGGAAACCGGTGCAGGTTTGGCGAACACAGCAATGGACCAAGAGGAAGGTACCGGTAATGGTTCCAATAATAATACGACACCAAAAGTCATGCAGTACCTTCAGGCTTTATCCAGTCGGTTGGAGAAAAATGAAAAGAAGCTGAACAACCGGTTGGACCGGAATGAGAAAGAGATCAAGGCGTTTAACTCGCGGATAGATCAGATCTCGGTGGCACCACCAGTGTTGAAGGGGCCAAATTCCAAAAGATATGCCCACTTGTCATTCCTACTAAGTGTGGCACCGATGCTGATCCCTAAGAATTTCAAAATGCCAGATTTGCCCAAGTATGACAGAACCATAGACCCTCAAGAGCACGTGACATCATATACTTGCGCTGTGAAGGGCAATGATATGCAACCAGACGAAATTGAATCAGTTTTGTTAAAAAAGTTTTGGGAAGCATTGTCCAAAGGGGAAATGACATGGCACTCGTTACTCCATGAACACTTAATTAACTCTTTTGAAATGCTTGCAGATGTTTTTATCATGGCACATACCAGAACAAAAAAGGTGTCGGCAAGAAAGGCAGATATATTTAAAATAGCCCAGGAGGACGCAGAACTGTTCGGGGAATTCGTGATAAGGTACCAGAAAGGAACGCATGATGTTGCCTTCAGTGCTAGATGAATGGCAGCATAGGCTTTCACCAAGGGTTTAAACCCAAAAAGTTCAAGCGCTTTATTGAAGTTGATGGAAAACTTGCTGGAATCTCCCGCATGATGTTCACAATAGGTATGAGTCGAAGATTCGCGTAGAAGATGATTAGGTAGATATATCAACATCTTTTACAGCCCGGAATCAAGGTCAACTGAACTTTGATCGGAGGTATTCCAAACACCGATTTGAACTATACCCGTCAGGACCACAGACTGACAGAAGGCAGGAGCGTTGCCAGAGCGAGTCGCTAGAAAACAACTTAGATGAAAAACAATAAGGTCTACGAATACTGGGGACTGTCGCATCAAAGCAACAGAAACCACAATAATAATTACCGGATGCATCTGAAGATTGCTCTGGAACAGTGACATAGTAAAAAAAAAACATTGTGCCCAAAGGTATCATGTCCGTATAAGATACCGGAGGTAGCCCGAACTGACTCCAAAATATAGAAAAGAACTGGGGACTGCCAGATTAGCCCTGGAAAAATAGAAGGAACCAAAATCAGGAACAGGCTAAGTCCAGTGGATGTCAGCCCAGCCATGATTCTCTTGCAATGTATTTTTGTTCGTTTCCTGTAAACTGTCGTATATGCAAAGTTGTAAACACTTGTGTGCGTTCAAGGAATGGAATGAAGCAAAACTTACACCTTCTAAACAGTCTTGTATATGTTCGAATGAACAAAATCATTCTTAAATTTGCTCACACTTAGAAGAAAATAAGGATTATGAATACGAACAATTGTGTCCAGATGAACAGGAGACGTCCTCTTTATAAGCACCGTAAACATAATAGGCCCCTCTCTTATAAAGCCATCTAGTCAAATGGCTAAAGGCCGGATGCCTTATTTTCCTATCGTAGGGTTAACTGGATGAGTTAAATTCCCGGACTTTGCAAAAACTAGAAGTGGAAAATTCGTGGTCATTAACACCTCCGATCTTTGAGACTGTGAGGTTATAAAAGTTTCAGGTACAACTAAAAACCCAAGAGTCAAAACTCAAAAAAAAGTTTTTGGTACAACTAAAAACCCAACAGTCACAACTCAAAGAAAGGTTTCGGGTACAACTAAAAATCCAAGAGTCAAAACTTAGAGATTAAAAGTTCCGGGAGAACACTAAAAACCTAAGATCAAGTTTTCTGTGGTGGTGGTACTTTTCCAGTACCAACCAGACATTGACGGTAGAAAAACCAGTGGCAGAGTTGTTAGCTCAATCCGTAAGTCCTGCACTCTTTTTACCTTCGCCTGGTTTTTGTCCTAATTGGATTTTTTCGATAAGGTTTTTAATGAGGTAGTCACGAGGGTGATTACATGACTTTCTGGCAAGAAGGAAAAAATCTCTGTGAGTAACCGGAAAGTGAGGGAACTATCTGTATACGGTAAAAAACCGGTCTCAAGAATTGGGCGAGATAGGAAGCGACGCGTGGCAAGGATGGCCAGTTAGTGGTGACTCAACCATGATGACAGTGGATACAAATCTGTGGCCGAATAAGAAGCAATTCAAGATATGACCGTTATAGAAACATTACAGAAGACCCCAAGATTTCTTCTGCCTTTATTAGCTTTTATTAGGTTTTATTACCCTTTCTTATCCTTTATCACATTTTAATTACCTTTTATTGTAGCATTAATATTGGTAATGAAGGGGGCATGATTTGTGGATCATGCACCCCATAACTCTAGTATAAGTAGAGGTTCTCATTCTATTGTAAAGCATCTGAAATCATATAGCAATACAACATACTTCCTTTGTTCTCTATATTCTTTTGTTCTGGATTCGAAGTGTTCTTAACGGCTGAGTGTTCAACCGGAGTGATCCTCATTAAGAGATTCCTCAGACTTTCTACGGCCCAGGCTTATTTTACTTTATTATTGCTCTATATTTGCCTGATTTCATTATTTTGTCACTTATTATTAATTCTTACTTATAACAAATCATTTCACATATCCTTTAAATCACTAACAAATTCAACTATACTTTTTTTGGGGTGAACAAATAACTTTCCCTTTTGTTATTTTCCTTTCTTCTCTCAAAATTTCAGGCTGGCTTTCTTTCTTCTTTTTGTTTTTATCTTCCATTATTTCCTCTCTTTCCTTCCATATTTTTCAACAATTGACAGAAATTTAGAGTTTGATACTTCTTTTATAGAAGGAAATGTTCAGATGGTTAGAAAAACAAAATAGCCTCCATCTCGAGGACGCAAAAGAGAGCTACTAGAGCAGAAAAGCTACGAAAAAAAAAAGAAAAAACATATTAAGAAAAAAGGACTAGAAAAGATGAATATGATGGAATGAAGATAGTGACTAGTGTTGGTGAAAATACTGATAAATTAATAGTTGAAAAAAAATATTTAAAAAAGGAGTAAATAAATATTCAGACGCGAATATCTCGCTTTCTTTAAGGAGATTCCAGTCCAAACGGTATAATCTTCACCGGTCTAGCAGTATAACTCTTAACATGATCCCTCCAGGATACAACAGTCCAACAACGTTGTATAACTCAAACAACTTCGGATTAGCTGAAGAGTCCAAAGCTCCACCAATAAAAACATCTTTCTTCAATATAAATGTACTTCCTTTTGTAGAGAATAATAAGTTGGAGAGAGCTAAAATATTTTTCTCTGTCTCAATCCTCTCTTTCACTACACCAACCTCAAATTATAAACACAAAATATATATATATTTTTTCCATCAACACATCCCTCCTCACAGTGCCAGCTCAAGGGCCAAGCCAATGAAGCAATGGCTTGAGGCCCCCAAATTTTTAGGGCCCCATTTTATCTAATTAATATTAATAGGTTAAGTTTATGGTACTAGTTTTTCTTACAAAAATTTTCAGCATTTATGGTTAAAAAGTATGAGATCTTTATAATAATAAAAACTATAATTACTTAGCCACTGTGATTTATGGTGACAGATAATTAATTTACATTCTAATAATAATATTTTTTCCCTTTCTTAATAAAACTTGGTATTTCATATTTTTTTTTCTCGTACTAAGCTATATATTTTCTAAGAAACAAGAGATGAAAGACGTTAAACATCGTATGTTTCATTCTTTTTCAAGTCCTCAAAAGCAACGCAATAAACAAATTAAAATAATGAAGTTTTATTTTGATATCAAGTTATTAATTTCTAGAATCAGATTCTACGTTCTAACTTTTTACGAAGTAGTATCTTTTTCTGAAGTGTGAAATTTGTTAATTTTTACCTCATAGTAGTATGTGTGTGTATATATATATATATATATATATATATATATTCTTTTGTGTGTATTTGAAATCAAGTATGTCAACTATAAAGCATGAATCAAGTTACTTAATATGTCTTTTTTTTTTTTTTTTTTTTTTTTTTTTTTTTTAATTTGAGGCCTCTTAATAAAGTTTGGCTTTAGGCTTCCAATGTCTTGAGCCGCTCCTGCCTCCTCATCCACACAACACAAGGAAGAAAGCATCCTTGATATAGGTGTAGGATTTTTTTCACATAGTAAATGTCAAGAAATTGGATATAGTAATTTGAGGTGTAGTTGGGTAATTAATACGAAATAATGACACGAGTTATACCACCACTTTCTTATTAATTTATGGCCACTAATATGACAACAAATAATACACTTTATTATAATTTTAATATTAAAATGCACCAACAGCTAGTAGAGTGGACGACGAAGATGCTTCCATAGAGGAGGACATTAAAGCTCTATCGCTAGAGGACAATAATAATATTTTAAAAACATAAAAAAATCACTCAAAAAGGGCAAAAATAAAGAAAACTTAATAGGGAGGGGGTAGGACTAAGGAAAATTGTCTTATATCAGGGTGAGGCTGATTGAAAATAAGTAAAATAATGTTGAGTGGGGTAGAGCAAGCAGGTTAAAACTTTGATGTGTTAGAACTTCGCCTCCTACCCCGCTCTCTTTGACATACATTTTAAACATATGTTGGTGTTAACCATGAAAGAGAGAAATTGGAGCAACTAATTGGAAAGCAGTGCCATTTGTATTTATTTAAAAAAATATTTTTAAACATGTTCTTGGACAAATTAAAGTTGAGTATGCAATAGGGGTGTATAAAGGAAACTGACATACTGCACCAAATCGATAATCCGAATCAAATCGAGAAAAAAATCCAACTAGTGGTTTGGTTTGACTTGGTTTGGTTTTAAAAAGAAAAACCCAACCACTCTTGGTTTGGTTTGGTTTAACTAAAAAAAGTCAAACCGAATCAAACCAACCCGACATTACATGTATAAAATTTCAAAAACGTTTTATACATAAAAATATTTATTTATAATGTAATTTATAAATATTTCTTAAATATTTTCATAGTTTTTTGTCTTTTAACATATTATTTCATGCTTGGAATTAGAATTTGAATGGTCCAATAGGTTTTATAGCCCATAGATAGTAGTAACTGAAATAAAACCAACAAAAATCAAATCAATACTAATGCTAACAAAAGAAATTCAATTCTAACACTAGAAATGACAATAATGTTGGATATCTATTCTTTAGTTTTATATTGGTTATACAATGAAAATAAATAACTTAATTTTATTTTTTTTCTTTAATATTTAGCCATGTAATTGATATTTATTACCCATACTTATTTTAGCATGACTTAGTACTTTTAGATTATGATCATTTTCTATATGCCTTATAAATTAGCCATATTTATTATAGCATGACTTAGTACTTTTAGATTATTTATTTTATGCGATTTCATTACATTTTTTGTTCAATATTTTAGTACAACGTCATCTCTCATCTCACATTTTGTGTTATTTTCTTAAGAATATCTTAATTAGATAGTCGTATCTTACTAGGACTATAGAAATATTGAAGTACAAGTAATATATTTTGTATGAAGACTTTACCGGAAAAAAAACCAGAGAAAACCGAGAAAACCCGAGATTGAAAAACCCGACTTTTGTTGGTTTGTTTGGTTTATAGATTTAAAAATCCGATGCAATTGGTTTGTTTTGGTATTTGAAAAAACCGAACCAACTCGGTTCATGTACACCCCTAGTATGCATAATGGTTCCCTTTCAAATGTTCAACGATGTCTAATAGGATTTGAACTTGGCTTCAAGAAGTTGTAGATTGGTTAGAGTTAGAATTCACTCTCTCCTTCTTTCACTTTCTCTTTTGGGGTACACTCGAGTCTTCGATGTGTATGTAATAACTAATGTATTTTTCAACGTTTCGCGCGGTCAGGAAAAAATTAATGATTGAATATTATAAAAGAAAATTGTTCTTTCTTAGTCAAAAATCTTTTCACTCTACCATCTTTTGAAGGTTTTGCTAATATCCTATATAAAATTCTGACAAAATAAGATTGTAAGAAACATTCTAGATTAAATATGGAATAAGCCATTTACTCAGTATAAGTGAACTTGAACAAATGATACAAAAAAGAAATAGTGGTAATGTAAAAATTTAGGCACTATAAACTTGAAATATCATTTCTTTTTCTTCATGCTTTTTTTTTTCTTTTTTGTTTTGGTTTCTCGTAAATTGTTGATATTTACGTTAATGTGGTTAACATTTTTCATGCCTCTCAAATTCCCTTGTTCCTAATAATTTCCTTTTGCATTTTCTCTTCCTTTCCTCATTACTTCTTGTGTTATATCTCTATCCTTTTTATTTACGTATTCTCCATTTTTAAAGGCAATTCAAAGAGGAAACTAATCAACAACAGTGTTACACAAACAAATATAAAGGCCTCACAAGATTTTAGTATTAAGTCTGAAACGTATTACACAAGCAAAGACAAAGATCTCACAAGTTTGAAACATATTGCACCAGCAAACATAAGCAAATAGAAAGGTCTCATGACAAGATGTAGTGTTAAATTTAAGTCTGAAACGTATTACACAAGCAAACACATCAATCAAAAACCCCTAACCATTCCCTAAATCCTTTTATGTTTGCAATAACATATCATAAGGGTAAAGCTGTAAAATATTACATATCTTTCTAGATTCATCATAGAAATATGTAGATATTAGTGCATAAATATGCTACAAACTTGGCTTAAAATTTTATTTTCAAATGTTTCCGTAAGTAGATACAGGAAGATGATGTCTTTCATGAGTTATATGTGAATAACAAAAGCCATCTTACATTGTCTAAATTCAGTGGCCTTTCTGCACTGCAGATTCCAAAGACATTGTTACAGTTAGTGAAGTAACACCAAAGAATACATTAACAATAATACACCATTAGAGAATCTACACAACTAACTTACACGCCTAAAATCTTAATGTACAGGTATGATAAACTCCAAATTCCTTTCAGCCAAATAGAACCCTATTCTCCGAAGAACAAAGGCGCAACTTCTATTCCCTCAACTGAAAGAAAAAACCCAATGCTTAGGTAGTATCTCTCATTCTCCCTCTATATTTGGGTTGGCTTTTGTCAATTTCATGTATGTTTTGAGTACTTCTCCACTTGCATCATAACTGTGATATCAGATGTAAAAATAAGTTACAAGAAGATTTAATCGTTTAGTGTCACCAGCATCGCTACACCAAAAGCCGCACAATTATCTAATCTCTCACTTCTATTCTTCCCTTCATTTATCCTCTTATATTTCTTCATCCGAAAGTACTCCTGGTTTATGGGACCCTGAAACCACCGCACAGATGTTTCAACTTCTCCGGCAGCTTCCGGCGCTAGCGGCAAATATCCAGTGTGTATCTTTCAAAAATTGTCCTTCACAAACTATTGACAGTATTCCAAGTGGTTCTCTTACATTTATATGGCGATGTGATTTTTACGACATAATGATCAGTTATGCCAAACGTCCTAACCTTTCACATTTTAAAGCAATGCACCAATAAATACAGAGAAGGGGGAAGAGTTCCAGAATTTCCAGAGACTTTTAGGCTTTTTCACATAGTTTAAAAAAAAAAAAAAAAAAGCAAAGTCTATTTCCTGGCCAAAGAGACGTGCCAAGTCACCTTGTCAATATAGTGATGTCGTGCGCAAAGAAGAAAAAAGCAAAGTCCTAATGAAGATTGTAATCATAGTTGCAAAAACGCAGATGTCCTGTAATTATTTTATTAGACGCATAATTCGGAGCACCGCCAGAACAAACCTGATCAACTGCCAAAATTAAAGCAAGAACGGAGGAAGGTACATTCAGTTCCCAATTAGCATAGAGCTATTTTGCACCATGTGTCATGATCATATTTCTATATTATATTCTCTTCACCTAAAATTATGCAGTATTATCATTTAATTAACTTGTCCGCAGTCTATCCAGTATATTTCAATTAAAGCACAAGAATCTTATTTAAAATAGTAAGAATATCGCAGCAAGGATCACAATAAGAAATTGGAGAAAAGAGTAACCGTAGTATAGCAAAGAAGATCATTTTTTCCCCCTTTTTCCTTCATTACATAACCAAAAACGTGAAGATTGAAACCAAGTGTCCATCCGATTAAAAAAAGGATTGAATAAAATTGAGTTGTAACTGTGATTAATTCTATATAGTGACGATATTTCCCACTTTGAGGACATTAGCACCGTAATGGTTCGCTTTTACGCGGGGTGCATAAAAGCTACTACGAACTTGTTGGTGCTCTTTCAGACTTTGTTTTAAAAGAGTCGCCACCTAATTTTTAGGAAATTAGGAAAACCGAGGGCGAAGGGTTTATTCAAATACCGTGAAAAATTCTTCGTAATCCAGAGTTCTAGGTAAGGGTTCTGATGATCCCTTGGGGAAGGTGTTAGGCACCCCGGTATTGATCTGTACTGTACGGTTGACCTTCGAGTTTCAATGTATGAGTATTTGCATTAACTGTCTATTTAGTGTTTATTTCCGCAAAAAATCTTGTCATTTGCATGTCATTTTGAGAAAAGAATTTAAATACGTTCCCTTTATATATAGGGTACATAGATTTGGATTTATAATATCCGGATAAAAATAATCTCCCTTTGTATACAAGGATAATGTATTTCGTTTGTAAAGTGAGTATAAAAGTTGTCATCCTTTTACATAGGTTATTAAAAGTATGAATTTATTATCCTTTGAGTGTGTAATTTTTTCCATGCTTAACTTATACTTTGTTTGGATCGATCCGTTTAATACGTTTGGAACGCTTTATCCAAGAACTTGTATATACGAATGTTTTTGTTTTAAAATACGTCTTTTGTTATAAGTTATGAAATTGGTCTCGGATTGGGGCTTATAGCCAAAAATTACAAGTTTCCGTTCAAAAGGTCTGTCCGTTTTTTCTTCTGGGTTAGGCCCAAATGAATTTGTGCATAAAACTTTAAAATACCCAATATCATCAACTCTTTATCCATGAGTGGGTTTTGGCCCAAAATTCCCCTTTTTACGTTTGAACTTTGGCTAGTTCTGGCCTTATTTTTTCTAAAAATATCAGTGGGGCTTTTGGCCCAATACTTTGCCAGATTTTATCACTAACTTGATCCAAAACATTTATTCCTTGGCCTCATTTTGAAAATAAAACTTGGTTTCATTTTTATAAAAGGATATGTGCTTTGATTTTAAAACTCAATCCGTTTTAATAAAATTGTAACACTTGTGATTTTGAAAATATCCTCTTATTCTTGTTAAACTTAAACCGTGTCAAAATAGTTTGACTGATTCATCTATTTGATTTTGACAAAATTGTTATGCTAAATCCGGTTTTGAGAAAAGGTTCGGGGGACCTAAAGTCGACTAAACGGCGTAAGTATCGTTGTCCTAGGACGTCTAATTCTAATCATGAATGATTCCAATATAGTGTGAGTTTTTACAAGTTTGCAAATACAATTACAACAAAGTTATCAAAATGAGAACACAAGTAATTAATTTAAACAACGGCAAAGGGATGGCGGGGCGTACCACGCCCCTAGTTAGCCATTTTCACCCATGGCTGGGCCTTCTACGCATTCTCCTTTTGATAGCAGCTTCCTTTTTATTTTTCTCGAACTCGATGAATATTTATAGGAATTGCCTGTTGGGCCTTGGCCCAACAAGTTGGCTTCAGACCCAGCCCAAGCGGCCATGTGGTAGAGGAGAGGGGAAAAGGAAAAAGTACCCGGTTAGTTTAAGGATACTGAACTTATCACGATTATATTTATATAAAAACAACATGTATCGAATACGTATATATGTATCAAACAAATTTATAAGTCAATAAAGTAAGGCAACTATGTATGTGTATATATATGTATACTACAAGGCCCCACTGGCTAGTGTTTTGATAACAAGGGGAGGGGAGAGTCGTCGCCCCCCGTATTCCCGATGCCGCACAAGTTCCAAAGGGTGTCATGAACCCCAGGAATGGCTGGACACCGGGGGGAGGCTAAAAGTAGGCCCTTACCCCAAATTACTTTATCCCACACCAATGTAGCCACAAGAACATAGGCAGATCTTTGGACTACACATAACATAGCTAGCCATGTATATAGACACACTGCAGCTAGAAGCAGGCTGGCCTTAATGAGCACAAATACAAGTCAAGAATATATGACCCATTAATCAAGCAGGCTTGCAGGGCACAGACTTGAAGCAGTAGGAGCAGAACCAAACACACAACATGGAAGGGGCCTAAAACAAGCTAAGGTAAAACAAACACAAAAGACCAAAGTATGCAGGTATAGGGAATAACACAAAAGCATAGCACACCAATATAATGATAAATAAAGCAAAGGAACAAGGCACCTGATCCTGGATAAGACAGCATAGACTGTGGTATACAAGTGAGAGGTAGACCAGAATGAGAAATGAAACCAACCAACCATGAGGGACACACACAAACTGTAACTCACAAGAGAGGAAAGCTAGTACTAAAGCACATCACCATGAAGTGGTTGAAGCAGGTTACACCTTGCAAATTAGAGGCACATAAGGCAGGCTAAGATAGGTGGGCATAACAGGGATAGAGGCAGGACTAGGACCCCTCCTATGTCTAAGTTGTCATATACAGGACATGGGATCATATAAAGGTGGTTAATACAGTTAAGACAATCAGATAAGACATGGACAAGTCAAGTTAACATCCCAGTTTCGCAGTTCTACTAATCTCTTCCCTTTGTGTCTAACTTAAGCACATGGCACACCTATTCTTTATTTGGTCAGCTCATCAATTACTCCTAATAATACACTTAACTCTAACCTGGGGCCTCATTGTTGACACCCAATTTTGGCCCTCTATATAATTAAAAATTAACTTCTTTAGGCTTCCTAGTCATTAAATATCACAATATACTGTTTTTATACATTTTTTAAATTTAATATAATTTATTGATGATTGTCCTTATTTTTAAATAATAGTAATTTTTATCAATTTATTTTCATTTTAAATAATTATTTTGTTACAGTCGTTTGTATATAAACAACATGGTAATACAGTTTTACTTCAATTGATTAGCAAGTCTCCTTAATTCAAATCACATTTTTTACTTTATTCACGAAATTACCTTAAATATATTTTTATACTTTATTATTTTTAGTTACAGTCTATTATTACATGGAAGTCGGAGGAGCTAAATTTAAACACAGATAAGATTTAGCACATGGTTTTGAGAAGCCATGGTTTTGAGAAGCCCGTGGTTTTGTGAAGCCTATGGTTTTGGCACATGGGTTTGGATAAAAAGTGGTTTACCTTTGCCTATATAAAGGAGGACTTCCCCTCTCATTTTTCTCATCACTTGCACACTACCTCACACACATTTTTCTTCTCTCTACACTCTCTAGATTTTCTTTTTATAGGAAGACTAGCAAGGCTAGCACTTTCTTCCTCTTTTTATATTTTTTTAAAATTGTCTTTATATTTCATTCATACATTGCTTCTTTACTTATTCATATATATTGTCTTTACATTTATTTACTTACATTGTCTTTATATATTTTTTTTATATACATTGCCTTTATATTTATTTATCTATATTATTTTTACATTTATTTATATACATTGTGTCTTTAAATTTCTTCATATATTGTTTCTATATTTTTGTATTCTCTATACATTTTTCTTTACATTTTCCTTACACTCTCCACACTTTTCCTTTATATTATCTTACATCTATCCATTCTTTTATATATTTTTTATACGAATACGTTATATACATATACATGTACATATTTACATTACTTAACTACTAAGAAAAGAAGAGAGAAACTTTTCATTAAAAGGAATGCACTTATTGTCTCTACATTTTTTATGCATTATCTTTTGCTATATTGTCTCTACAACTTTATTTATTTTCAGTACATGTATACATTGTCAAGTATTTTCTTTACACTTTTATCAATACCATCACACTACATGCCTATTTTTGTTTTCTACATATTTTGCTATTTACATTTACTCTACATTGGCTATACATCATATTTATATTTACCTATATTTTTATTTGTATTCTTATGTTCTTTTTACATACATCATTCACCTATACATTTGTTACATTACATACACTACACTAATCCTAGAGGCAAATCAAGTTTCATCATTCTTTTGTCAAATCACTTTTTCAAAAACTTTATGTCAAATCATCTTTTCAATAACTTTTTGTCAAACTACTTTTTCAAAGACTTTGGTCACATTAATTTTTCAAAGAATCTTTATCAAATCACTTTTTAAAGACTTTATGTGACATACCTTACTTTTTGACTTTTTTAAATTTTTTTAACTAATACTTTTCTTTCATCTTGCAATTTATTACAAATACTATATTTTTGGCCGATGAAGAAATTTTCGTCGATTTCCAAGGCCTCCTATGTACAAAAGACGGGTTTTTATGTTAAGTTTATTCATTATTTCTTTAATTCATTCGATAATTATTTATTCTCTTACTAACATTTTTACTAAGTGTTTATACAGGTATCCGGAGACACATCCCGAAGACGACACTCGCAAGGAACCCAAAGACTTCATCGAATCCTTATACACTTTTATACTTATGAGGTACATTCTCTTTATACTCTTTTATATATTCTTTTTTTAATATACATTCTTTATAAATACTTGATACTTGATATAAATACATTTTTATACATTGTATATAATTAGTATATTATCACCTAGTGTAGCTTTTCATGAAGTCACAACATTTTGAAAACAGGTAATAATAATGATAAACAGATAGATAATCCCCCTCTAGTGTTCAGTTAAACTAAGTTTAAGGATTGTCTTCGGGCAGGCTCTGTGGGATGCTTAATACCTTCCCTACGGGGTAAATAAAACCCTTATCCAGAATCTCATATGTTTCGTGGACTAAAAATGGAGTGGACACACAAATACATACAAGTTTCCTATTTTTCCTTAAAAATAAGGTGGCGACTCTAACCCTTTTTAAACCAGTTAGAAGAACCGGGAAGTTGCAAACTATCTTGGACCTGTTCAAAATAGGGCGTAACACTCATTTGGTCTAGGAAAAGAATCCATATAATCCCAAGGTTCTTTGTAATGAACATACAGCCCCACAGGCCATAGAAGTGCCATGAGGCCCTTTATCTGAGGGAAAAGGTGTTATAAACCAGGCTGGGCCTGATTTTCCCTTTCTCCTTTCTCCAGGGCACCTTTAAAAGACTCATCTTAGGCCATGTGGCCATAGTTCACTTTCAACCCCCATTGTGATCATACGGGGACTTGTTTCTTAAATTATTCACAACCCAAAACTCAATCCAAAAGGTTTCAAGTACATGTTCACCTAAGCAGACCTATCCATTTACACTAAAGTCATGACCATTTCTCAAACTCCTCAAGGCATCACTAAACTAATTCAGAGGCATCAGGTTACCCAAGCCCCTTTGACTTCATAGTCTTACCACATATGGGTCTACATTCGCTATAAGTCATGCCATATCATAAGCCCTATTCAAACCAACCCCCAAGGATGTACACAGCCAAATTAACAACCAAATAGTAGTTCAGTACACAGACAGAGCATTCTCATGAATGCAGAAAACCAAACACCCAAGCAATGACGCTAACCATATAAACAAAAACCATCAGAATCCCAAATCAGAGGTACAAAAAGGGTCTAGAGAGGTGTTAGACCCCGTATTTTATACGTCGAGTTATTCGCGAAGGAATCGACATGAGATAGAAACCTCGGATTTTTAATTTTTAAACTAGAACTAATCGGTTATAAATTTTACTTAGTATAAAAATGTTATGAGAGATTAGGAACTACTTAATTGTGGTGTTAAGTAAATATTAGTGGCAATAATGAGCCAAGATGAACATGTAACGTGCAATGCCTAAAGATGACTCAAAGTCATCTAAAATAAAGCTATTATGGAAGACATACAAATATGCATTTAAATGTGGAATCATTCACTACACTTTCAATATATTGTGGACAACTAAAATACACTTCATAAACAATGTGAGGATTCGGCCAAGGGCTGAAAATTTGGGGAGAAAAAGTGTGAGACATGCAATTGAATATTGAAGCATCCATTATTTTATGAAGGCATGCATTATTTTATGAAGGCATGCATTATTTTATGAAGGCATAACATGTTGGAGGAATCATTGCACATTTAAATATTGACCATTCATCTTTGTATGATTGCAATGGACCAAGGTTAGTGTATGAATCATCCATTACACATGCAATTGTCTTGTAAACAATTAAAAGGAAAGGAAAAAGCAAGATGGAATTCGGCCAACTAGCCGAAAGTAGTAGAGAAAAAGAAGTTGAATTCAAGTTTAAAATTTATTTGGGTGGCTCAAGGTCATGAGTGGAGCATGTTTCAACTTGTAGGCATCATAGTTTAACCAAATGATGACTAAGGAATCAGCCATTACATTCATTTCAACTTCACAACAAAGATAGAAAACCGTAGAGAGAGAGAGGGCAACTCTCGGCCAAGGCTGGCCGAAAACTAGTTCCAAAATTGTTGATCCAAAAATTATTTTCCAAGGTGTTTCAACCCTTTATAAGGTCCCTATAAACGTGAAGATAGTCATTGGAGCAACAAGAACCATTATCATTTCAATTCACAAACTCTAGCCAAGTTGAGAAGTCAAGTTGTCAAGGTAAGATCTAACTTTCTTTCTCATGTATTGAGGGTGATGTAGATGTGTAAATATAATTTGTATGCATGAAATGATGTGTGTTGATGTTGGAACATGATAGTAACCATGGAGTTATATATGTTGATGTTGAAGTATGGTTGTAACTTGATGAACATGAATTGCATGCATAAAATCATGAACGTTGGTGTTGGAATGTTAATGTGGCCGTAGGGACAGTTTTGGTGGAAATGGTGGACTGATTTTCTTTAATAATTATGGTTGTTACTATCATAGATTGCATGGTAAAAAGAATGAAAAGAATTGGAAGGTTAAAGGTGAAGTTGTGTTAGTATGAAAATAAATTGAATCCATGATTTTATGTGTGTGATGTTAAAGCATAGTTAAGCCGTGTAGTGGACTGTTTTTGTAGAAGTTAGTGAACTGATTTTACTTGATATTTTGATTGTTATTTTCATGAATTTTATGATGGAAATAAAGGATTTTAATGGTTGGAGTTGGAACTAAAGTCGTTTGTGAGTTGTTGTAAGGATTATAGAGATGACGATGTAGCTTAGTTGCGTATGAATTGATGTTGTAGTTGTCGTGTGACTGCTGGTCGTAACCTACTGAAATTATATGAAAAGAAGACATGAAATAATGTGTAAGAATCGTATGTGGGTTGCTTAGTATGTTCGTAAACGTTTGCAAGAATTCCGAACATCTTTATGTCATTGGTTAGGGATTGTTTTGAGACGTGTTGTTGTTTTTGTTAATTTGGGAAAACTAATTATAATTAAGAGTATACATCATGTTGTCATAGTAATTGGGCTGTTATAGAATCATTTTGATGAAGTATTACGACTATAGACTAATGAGAATAAAATAGAGGTGTCATAACCGCATGTAAACGATTATCGAATGTTGTAAGGTATGGACTGATTCGAAATCGCATACGGGCTGTTTTGACAAGTTGTTGTTGTTCTTATTGAGCTTAGAAGATTAATGATAATTAAGATTATGCATTGTGTTGTATGTTGGATGGGTTGTTATAAAGTTGTTACATGCAAACATTAAGGCTACGAACTATTAGGAATAATTTGAGAATGTAGTAGCCGTATGTGAATCGTTATTGAATGTTGTGAATGTGGACTGTTTGGAATATTGTGTGGGCTGTCCGGATTGGTATTGAACGTATAATTATTAATGTGGGATTGGTTGTATGTAGTTGATTTGGCTACAAGAGAAAACGTCGTCTAAACATCTAGAAAGGAGTTACTAACGTTAGAATGCGTTTTGAATCTCCCCGTAGCTTAACCATAATTCTTGACGTCTTAATATAGGTTGAAACTTTGGGCAGCGTATACGTGTTGTGTTACGAATAAACGCCAAAGGTATGTAAAGCTGTCCCTTCCTTCTTTTGGCATGTCTTAGATATAAGTGACATATGATATGAGCTTTGGGGTAATTCTATTCATAAGTTTCGAGTGTGATTCAAGATTCTTATTCACTTCTTGATGTTAGAATTCTTAAGGTAATTGAGCTATTGCCTCTCAAGTCTTTTGTACGTTGGATAATAGTCGATATATATCAGCTGGATTATGATATTCTTAAGCCGGAAGCGGCTGCCCGAAGGGGCCATCGTTATTAAGCCGGAAGCGGCTGCCCGAAGGGGCCATTATTATTAAGCCGGAAGCGGCTGCCCAAAGGGGCCATCATTATTATGCCGGAAGCGGCCGTCCGAAGGGACTATTGTGTTATTAGCCGGAAGCGGCCGTCCGAAGGGACTATTGTATTATTATTAGCCGGAAGCGGCTACGAGTAGGATATTCTATATTTATATTGTGTGTGCTAGAATTTGTGTAAGGGACCATTGTTATACCCCATTTTAAATGGGTTAAATTAGAGTACAATATATTGGAGATTCCTATTTTGCTTTATTTTAAGGAGTCGCCACCTAATTGATTTTAAGGTGAATTAGGGCACCTAATTATTAACTAAGGTAAAGCTAGCTAAACCTCCGTTAATAGTCTGCTTAATCAATGTGATTATAGGTAAGGGTTCTATATTATCCTAAAGGGAAGGAGTTAGGCATCCTTTAGAATCCGTTAACTACGGTTACCCGGCCAAACTTAGGTTAATTAATTCTAAGGCACAAAATTTAAGAAAATAGCTTTGAGAAAAAAAAAAACTTATAACTAACAAAGTTTAAACATTGTTATATGAATGATGCACTCTATATGGTAGAAATAAGTACTTAATGTTCAGAGCGGTGATCCTAAATGATAAAATCTACCCCCTTTTTAATCCTACGTGAGTCATAGGTTCTGCACCTAATTTTAAACCACACACAATCCAAAACACAGATGAATTAGCAATCATAAAAAAAATGGATGAAAGGAAATGAATGATAAGAAAAAAAGAATAAAATGTTATATGCGATCTCTAACGAGTTTCGCCTGCCCGATGTGATTTAAGAATTGCGAAACGAGATGACTCTATGGACGGGTGTGCCGAGTCTCATCTTGAGACTTTGATTTGATAAAGTCCCGAATTAAGACCCCGTTTGCTCCGATGTGTACATGTAAAAAAAGAGGAGATAAAGATTAGCAAGCAACCCAATTAATAATACATAAGATCAGCAAGCAATCCAATTAATAATACATGGAATATATATATATATATGTATGTCATCACAACACATTTCTCTTAAGTGATCAATTTGCCCATATCATTTCCTATGACAAATCAGACACCTTAAGGTAAATCAACTCCAAACAAAGTCCTCTATATTGGCTGACATTATTGGCCGAATTCGATAAGCAGAGCTATGCGAAATACCAATCACAAAATACTACAAGACATGGTGTTTTAACAAAACAACATCCAATATGCTCTCTACTACTGATTCAAGCAGGTGGCGACGCGTAGTAAGTAAACATTAAACAACATTTTTAGCTACTTCTGTTCTTTTCTTTTCCTTTTTTTTTTTTTTTTGAAACTCAAAGTTCAATATTTTCCAGATATGAATAAGAAAAGGCACAGACTACCAACCAACAAAGTTCTGCAACATTACAAAAGAATCTACTACCACAATGTTAGAAGACAAAATGATAACGCAAAATCCATGTTCATGAAATGTTTAACTAAATGAAACAGTGAAAATGAATTCATATATTTGTATCTTGAACATACCTAGGAATATTCCACATTAAATCTAAAAAAACGTAGTAAAAAGATGAATGATAGCTTCAGCATAACTCTAGTCAAAATTCATCGCCCTAAATCAGTTTTCTAAAAAATACACGAGAATGATATTTTCTCACAGAGATCAAATAAAGATTTTCAGACATAAAAAACTTCTTTAGTGCAAAAAAAAAAAAAACCCAAACTGCATTCAGATTTTACAAGCTTCTTAATGTCGAAACACAAAAGCGGTTAAACTAAAATTAACAGTACGTCTATGACAATAAAATGCATATTCAACCAGATTTCTCGAAATCAAAAACAAAGGAAGAAAGGTGACTGACCTTTTGCGGGTGCAGCGAAGTGAGGCGCGGGGTTTCCAATCTATCTCGAAGACTGCCAAATCCGAGCTTGCGATGCTCGGATTCGAAGCGATACCAAGGCGAACGAAAACAAAAGATGATTGTAGTATCCTTTGACTCGATATTAAAACAAGAAATATTTCGACTACTGAAAACTAAAACTTTTAAGGAATTTTCAGCGGCTAAAAAAAAACCGATGTGCAGAACTATTGCAGCTACTGAAAAACTAATATTTTTTAGGGAATTCTGGATGGCTAAAAACTTGTATTTTTAGGGGAATTTTTGCAGCTGAACTCTTTCGATTTTCAGGCGGCTCCAACTTTATGCAGAAGTATCAAGAGGGCGGTGCTCAGCCCATGCCACAGATAGAAGGCGGTGCTCAGCCTCATGCAGAAACATCAAGAGGGCGGTGCTCAGCCCATGCAACAGATAGAAGGCGGTGCTCAACCCTTTGCAGAAATTCCAAAGGGGCGATGCACAGCCCATGCAACATATAAAAGGCGGCGCTCAGCCCATGCCTTATGCCGAGACTTCAAGAGGGCGGTGCTCAACCCATGCCTTATGCCGAGACTTCAAGAGGGCCGTGCTCAGCCCATGCAACAGACAGAAGGCGGTGCTCATCCTTATGCAGCAATATTAAGAGAGCGGTGCTCAGCCCATGCAACAGATAGAAGGCAGTGCTCAGCCCATGCAACATATAAAAAGGCGACGCTTAGCCTTTTGCAGAAATTCCAAAGGGGCGGTGCACAGCCCATGCAACATATAAAAGGTGGTCGAGCCCAAAATGTCCTATTAAAGGCGGACTAGCCTAAACTGTCCTATTAAAGGCGGACTAGCCTAAACTGTCCTATTAAAGGTGGACGAGCCTAAAATGTTCTATTAAAGGCGGACAAGCCTAAAATGTCCTATTGAAGGCGGACTAGCCTAAAATGTTTCAATTAAAGGCGAACGAGCCTAAAATGTCCTATTGAAGGCGGACGAGCCTAAAATGTCCTATTGAATGCGGACGAGCCTAAAATGTCCTATTAAATGCGGACGAGCCTAAAATGTCCTATTAAAGGCGGACGAGCCTAAATGCGGTTCTTGATTTATGATTACTAAAATTGGTGCGGAGCGAAAAGCTTGATGCGATGCTTGATTAGTAGCGAACATTCATATGCGGCGAGATGAGCTTGACGCAACAAATATTCATGATGCGGTGCCAAACATTTGGGGATCTTTTACCCTGCCAAAATTTACATCTAAAAAGTTCTTGCACTCAAAGAAATTTGTGAGTTTCAAATTTAATCAGTTTTAAGTTGGCTTTGCCCTTTGCTTTATCTGAATCTTGCAATTGCCGACTTGATACTGTGTGATATCCTTCAAGAATAGCTAAAATATGCCCCTGTGTTACTCAAAGAAAACTTGTTAGTGTAAAATAAAATGGTTGCCTTGCATTGAACACTGAAGCTTTGGCATTGAATCTGTATTTCTCGTGGTGATGGCATTGCGACAAATCTGGTGATGCTAATATATTGCTTGGGATTTCGATTCATGCTTTGTCGAATAATAATAGGCCATTTGCAAAGCTGCCCCAATGTTGCTTTATGGGGAAAATGGATTTTTCCACTATATTAAGACTGTGTCCAAGAATGGACTGCCTACTTATCCCAAAGGAATCAGGTCAAAAATAGTTCATACGAAGCTTTAGCAAAAATTACAAGAAAGAAAGTTGATCATGAGGCAAGTGGGTGGAGAATGCTAGTGACGGAAGATCCTTTCAATCATCCTACTTGATTCCACGTTTCCTTTTCAAATGTCTCGGTGCCAATTTTGATGGATCACCGGTAGCAATAATTGCGTTTGCAACTAGAGGGCCATCATTGTCGCACAATTTATTGCAATTTTCTGTGTCATGACCTGGAATATTAGAGTGGTAAGCACAACTCTTGGACCAATCAAAATCTGGCGGTAGGCTTTTAGGGATCCATCCTTTCTTTGGCTTCAGGAGTCCATTGGGTTTCATTCTCTCAAATATGCTGGTTAATGACTCTTCAAAAGGAGTAAAAGTGTGGAATTTTACGTGCTCCGACTGTCGTAAACTAGACTGTGCTTGATCGGGTTGATATTGAAAGCTTCGTTGGTGAAGAGGTATATGATCACGCAAAACTTGATGGTTCTTTCGTGATTGCGGCTGATATGTAGACCTGACAGCTGAGGCGGTTTCTCTCTTTTTGCCTTGCAAGTTGTTGAATATCTCAGCTTGAAAAGTTGCTTGTAATGATGAAGTGTCAACAATTCTTCCTGCTTGAACGCCAGCGTCTACTTGCTTTCCAGCTTGAATTAGATCAGAAAAGTCACGTAACTGCGCACATAACCACTTTTCATAATATATGCCCTTTTGCATTTGGATGAAAGTCGAAATCAACTCATTCTCGAGCAATGGAGGGTGTATTTTTGAAGCTTCCAATCTCCATCGGATGGCATATTCCTGAAAAGACTCATGTGGCATTGTTTCTATCTCACGCATATCATAAAGATTTGGACTAACCCCGATGTTAAACTTGAATTGTTCTACAAAGTCGCGGGCCATGTCCTCCCATGTGTACCATTTGCGAAAATCTTGTTCTGTGTACCAATCTAATGCTAACCCTGATAGGCTCTGAATGAACAATTTCATTCGTATGGCTTCATTTTGTCCAATTCTCATTAATCTGCTACAATAGTCCTTCAAGTGCGAAACAGGATTTCCTCTTCCATTGAAGGTGTTGAATTTTGGCACTTTGAATCCTGGCGGCAACTCAACATTTGGAAGCATGCACAAGCTTTCATATCTTAAACTTTGGACATTTCTTGCCCGCATCTCTTCTTCGACAATTCTCCTCAAATTGTGAAACTCTCTATCCGAGTCATCCCAATTGATTGCATTCGTTTCATTTCTCAATCTCTTGTATGGGCATACCGCTAGCTGATTTTGGTGATTTTCTATGAAGGGTGCTGCAAGTGCAGGCTTTTGGACATTAGGCATCAACGTGACTTGCAAAGCTTCTGGTTTAATAGAGTATCTTGGCGGTATATATGTAGGAGCTGGGTGAGGAGAAATAGTGAAGGAAATGTTTTGGATTGAGCTGGAAGCTGAACTTGTGTTAGGAAGAAGGTTGAAGGTATTTCCCAATTTGACCAACACGCTTCTTTGTACCACATTCTTCTCGCTATCCTCATTTTGCGCTTGCACCAATCCCACACCGATGTTGAATGATTCAAATCTTTTTGCCATTGTATCTTGTCCTTAACGCAGATTCGCAGCCAACGCAATGTTCAATGCTAGGCAACCTCTAAAGAATTAAAACTAAACAAGTAGAAAATAAATTCAAATAATTCTCTTAGCATCAAGTGATCGCAAATAAATTCAAGAGAGAGCATATTACAAATAAATTCTGGTAAATCACTTAGCAAGTAAGCAAGCAAATGACTTACAAAGTTTATAACACAAACATTAATAACACGTCCTAATATGCAGGGACCTCTTTGTGCTAGAGGTAGGCCTAACGCCAAATATTCGAGATTATGATAGAGTGATCCAAGCCATTTAATTGAGACACATGAGTTTGGAAATAAAAGGCCAAGTTTCATTGAAATAACAAAAGCGCGTACATTGATGAGACAATAAACCAAAACACAAAAAAGGTGACATAATGTAAAGACAATCCTAAGACTTAGCTTAAAGCTTTCGCACTTAATCATGCCGGCGGCTGATCAGTAGTCATTTTAGTTAGATAGATCTTATGCATGTTTCCATATCCAAGATAAAGGATTGGAAGAATTAGAATATCTAGAATTAGTTGCTTTCAAATGGCTTGCTCAGTTATTCTTGCTCATGGAGACAGGGCAGTGGTCGAAATGCCTTAAACGATTTGGTGGGTTAGATTGATTCTTAGTGAATAACTTTTCAAGGTGCTATTGATAACTAACGACTTTCTAACCTCCTTGTATACAGCCAAAAGTGATTGATTCTAGACAGATAGCGTTTGAGGAACTGTTAAACTTTTGTCAGAACTCGGCTTGTTTTGAAAGAGTACTATTACGTAGTCATGTTGAGCATCTTCCCTATCATTTGTCTTTGCATCACGAGTTGTTTATATTTGACCAAGGCATGGTACAATTATTTTGCCTGTGCTTGAAAACAGGGAATGTTTGTTTGCCTGTGCTTGCTCATCTTTAATACCAAAGTCCTCTTTCGATTCTACACCACCGTTGAAAATAATAATAATAATAATAATAATAATAATAATAATAATAATAATAATAATAATAATAATAACAATAATAATAATAATAATAATAATAATAATTAAAAAAAAAAAGTTTGACGTCACGATACTCTTCAAATAAACACAATCGACCGAACTTCTTTGCCTGCAATCCAGTTCTAACTATTCATTAGCATGCATGGAGTGTTATTACTGATCTACTGTAACGTAATAGCAAGCATACGTATCCAAATATATTACAGTGAGGGCAAGGAATATACGCCACTGGTGAGGTTTGAAACCTCCACTTCAATTGTGAAATCCCTCCACTCCCGTTACTTTTTAATGAAATATCCGAACTGCAGTAGCACACTACAACAAGTACAGTATCCCAAATAGCAGTTAGGAGTACCAATAAGTATAGCATTTTGAGCCTCAAAACTAGGGTGCAATAGACAGCAAACTGCTACAACCAAAGTAGTGTTCGTTACTTTCAGTAAAATATTTGCTGCTTTCAAATAAGGTCGTGTAGAAATCTTAGTTTCTTTTAAAATGACGCCTCAAGTTAAATAACTCTTCATCGGCCCAAGCGTAGTATCGTGTTTAAATCAGTTTAAGTGTTTCTAGTGTCACAAGTGTAACGACCTGCAGAATATAGGAAAACAAAATAGATAACAATGACCATTTTCCTCAACATGTGGCATCTGTCCTCTTCAACTATTCCACAGGGTGTAACGACTGCTTTGCAGTATAAAAACAGTCTAAAAATAAGGTAAAACATTCTCAAGACAGCGGCAAAATGCAGCACTTAAGTTCAGTAAAGGTAGCAGCAATGCAATATCAAACTGACGGCAATTAGAGAATACCAAAAGCATATCCTTAAGGAGAACCACAACTTTATCTCAAACATCCTTAGAGATACATAACCATTTTCTCCCAGTGAAACAATGGTCCAAGTGCAACAAAGTGTCCTCAACCAAAGTGCTGCATCACTAAACCAATTATCAGATGCAACCAGCGTTGGTACTAAGTGCATTAGATCAGCAGCTCAATAGATAGCAAACCAACCCATAAGCTGCTTCAACAGGCTGCCTTTAGAGGGCCCAAGTGTGTAATAAACAGATCCACTAACAGTAGGTAACAACCAACAGCAGCAGTAACACATGCCTTTCAACAGCTTAGAAAGTTTAAAAACCCAGCAGAAAACTATTTTGACCAAGACGTAACAGCAGATGGCTATTAATGTAGCAGTGAACAGTCAAATGGCAGCAACAATTCAGCCAAACAAGAAGCAAACAACCAGAGTTTGAGAGCAGTGGTAGTGTGTCTTTGATGGCAGGAATAAGTAACCACAACAAGCGAGAAACATAGCAGCAAAACAGTGCAATAAATGGTAGCAGTTTAGCCTTCTAAAAGACATCAATATGAGAGGTTTCGAAGACAGTACAACATTGTCCAAATAAAGCAACCCAGATGGCACATATAACAATAGGCAGTAATGACAATATTTCTATGTCAAAGGTGCCCTAGAATACAGATTCAAACACAATAGACCAGACACATAGTTCAAAAGATAAAACAACAAAGGAGGCTACCACCCTCTTATTTTCAATGCAGAATAGGGTCCAAAGGTTTCTAGAACCTTGGCATGGCAGGCTATTGAAGGGGCTAAACCTGTCCCTAAATTGCCTTGACTCAATCATTTAAGATCCAGATTAAGTTCCAGAAAATATACATGCAATAGAAGATGTTAAGTGTCAACAAAAGATGTTCCCTCAATCTTTCTTTTAGAAAGCATATAGTCATTCCAACCAGAACAAGCAGTAACAGCAGTTGGCTAAAGAAAAATGAAATCACAGCAATAGTATTCATGAAATTCCTAACCAATTCCAGGACCAGCAATTTAAATCAAAGGAAAGGTCAATTATCTTTAACTATGTCCAGCAGTTCTTCGAAGAAATGATTACTTCAAACAGAGGTAACCATCTTACAAGATCACACTAATTTGCATCCTTTTTTTTTGACATGGGAACCCGCAGCCGCTACCCTTCGGGTGCGCACACGGTAAACAGCTCGCAAACCACACAGTCGGTAACCCACACTAATTTGCATCCTGTTTTGTTCTAAATAGCACAGTGAAGAGAGATTTGCTACAGATTTGAAAAAAAAAAACTACTGGAACTCAGCAATATTTAGAGAACATCTCCAGCAATTATTAAGGTCTAGATGGCACCTAATCTCACTAGAACAACTGAATTTGGACAGTTTTGATAAGCTAGTTATGTTTTAAATTAGTTATTTGCATATAGACAACATAAAGAGGAATCAGTAGCTTGTGAAGCTCATTGGGGAGGACACACCACTGGAATCTTAATAGCATATCATAGTGAACACACAAAGCTAAAAAAAGGGAGACAATTTATACTTCAAACTAAATCCAAACAATAGCCATTTATATTACATTACTATCACCCTAGAATTCCAAACAGGGAGAGCCGGACCAGTATTTCAATTAGAGAATGCATATTAGCCTAGATGACTAGGCTTACCTTTTACTAATTCAAAGTTTCTGATTTTAAGTTATTTCTAATTGCGAGACCATTAGACATGCAATACATCTTAAGATCTTGTAGGCCTGTCCCTATAATTGAATGCTGATTTTATGATCATAGCACACATGTGATCTTTTCTTCCAAATATATGAGTATAATTACACTAGGGTAATTTTTAGTCAAGGAATTAGTCCAAACAGAACACTACTACTCTTTAGGATACACACTAAAGGGAAGAAGAAAAAGGGACAGCGGCTCAGATTAAGTGAAGATGGGGCATATTTCCAGGTTTGAACTATCATGTAATCATTTTATGGTATAGGGACCTATGCTTACCCTCAAAACAGTTTTAGATCAGTACTTCACATGCTTAGCAGATGAAGAATCCAGGCTAGCTTGTTAACAGAAGGACAAACTGAAGGTGTAACCAAGTTTTCTCGTGCCTACCTTTGAAAGAAAAGAGAGAAGAGAAACATACTGAGAGAGAATCAAAGCAGGCAACTTATCACTGATTTAAAACAAACATAGGCAGTCAAGTATCTCCATCTTTAGTGGGGAAATCATGGTAACATTAGTTAAGTTTAACCTACCAAGCAAGCTTCAAGATACAGGTCCTTGGAGCAAATAAATACACCACAGTTGCATATCACCACAAAGTGTCCAGGACCATCAAGTTTAAGGACACACAAGACCTTGGTTCGACAAGGAATTTGGACAAGAAAGGTTAAACTGAGAAGTACTCTCAACTGAGTCATATATGAAAACAGCTTTTAAAATAAGACTTTGAAACAAAAATGTGTGTTTTGTCCTTTAAACCTCAGGAACTTAATTTTATAAGCAGAGTTTTAGGCGAGGGAGCTCTTATTTTGTAACCCAAACACGACAGATTTGAACTAAACTATGAAACCTACTGCCATATGCTACAGTTCTTAAATTAGTATTTAGAAACAACCTCAAACTGAACATTTCTTTTGTAGTGAATTCATTTCTACATGAAAAGCAAACTGGTTTGAAGTAGTTACTTAAAAAAAATCAATTTTAATGTTCAAACTCAGAGGTGATGTTCCTATAATCATGATCTTCTCAAACAAGACCTTTAGATCAACATAACAGCCAGTCTCATAGTACATCTCAACATTTTTGACTATTTAGGTAGAACATTCTAGCTAAGCAAGCTAGCCTGGGGACTTAAGACATATTTTTTTTTTTTTAAAAAAAAAAGACATGCTCATCCCCTTGACAAACCTTGATCATAAGTTCATATAATATCCAATCATTCTTGTAACCACAAAAGAGAAAATCAAGCTGGTACTCATGACTTTGTTCACATAACAAATACACAAGAAATGACAAGAGAAATGCAAAACTTATATTCTACCTGAACTATAAGGAACATCCAACCACAAATTGGATTAAACTAAATGAAACTAGACAACATAGGCCCAGTGAATCAAACAGCAATGTGGGAATGCACTACTTTAAGGAACAAGGCAAGAAGCTAAATACTTTAAACCAAGAAAAAAGGCTAATTATTAAGTGTCTTAACTCGAACAAGTCATATACTTTGTTCCAACCTTAAAAATGGAGACCAGACTAATCTGATTACCCACTTTCTTATTGAACCTAGCTGAATCTAACAAGGTAAAGAGATAGGAAATGTTTTGAGTATTTGGGAGAAAGGGAAACATATTCAAACAAGTATATCCTCTTCCTTATACTCTTAACTAGATCAGACATCCAATCAACCCAAAAATAGACTAACAACAAACTAACAGTAGCAACTAACCAATCACGACAAAACTGATTACTGATCATTGAACTAATCACGAAACTTCAAAAGCTAAAGCAGGATTTGACAATAAACTAAGCATAAACACATGAACCATAAAAGCTAAACAAAAACAGAATTCAAGAACTAAAATTACTAAGGCATGAGAATTACCTTTTTGTCGAGCAGCAACGGGGCGACAAAAAAAAGAAAAAGAAATGATTCCCAAACTCGACATGTCATGGTTAGGCTTAGATCCTTCTATCATTATCACGTTACACATAATATGCTTGTTGGTCGTTGGGTTATGCAAACCCGTCGATAATTTGGTAGGTTTTCTAATTGTGGAACCGTAGCAGGGACCGACCCACCTAAGGCTTATGCATGCATGACTTAATAAAATTGGTGGTAAAGCTCTATCTTAAGGTTTTCTAAGATTTGGCTTACTAGACACAAGGTTCCCGAGTGGACTACTCGAGTGAGAAGGCTACGCGGTCACCGTTATTCGGACACCCCGCGCATACGCCAACTCTCCTAAAAATTTGGATTCTACGAAGAAATTTGCGGGTCCCAAAACACACCTCGCGTGTACGTGGTGTACAGTGGTCGTAGACCCGCTTTACGGGCCGTATTCTGGTTTACGGTCCGTCCTTCGCGACCGTATTTAAGCATAACAGAACCAGAAAGGTTTGCTAGAGTCATGGTGGTTTACGGTCACAGTTTACGGGCCGTATTTCGATTTACGGTCCGTATTCTGGGTCGTATTTAACCATTTAGACATTTGGCAGAAAGTTAAAATTTTGGAAGGTTAGAAGACGATAGCATTTTACGGTCCGTAAAATCACTTCACGGGCCGTATTCCACTTTACGACCAACTGGGCCAAAGTGCAAACCTGCAAATTTTCACTGTACGTTCACGGGGAAATTTCCGAGGTGTAACAATAATGGTTCTACTCTTAGAGTTAGGGTTGATCTATCCGATTCATGTTCCATAATGTATCTTCACAAAGTCTTCCTTCAGATTCAGTATGATCTCTAGAGTTACTTGTACACTTGTCATGTTATGAATTACATTGCATTTAGATATACATATGCATATACAGACTTGTGACCCCTCAAGCGCTATACGCATATATTATATATTATATATATATGTATTGGGTATAGGGAAGGTGACGGTGTTATATACACACTAGCACCTGATCAGCCGGTCATATGATGATATGATAATGATGATGATGCCCACAGAGGCTGATACGATACGATGGGATGCCCACAGTGGCTTGAAAGGGATTATATACGCATATACGTATGTATGACCTCATGCATTCATGCACAATATTTATGCATATCATTGACTCTCAGAAGCAGTTGAGACGTACAGGTTGCATTCATTTACGCTATGTTTTCTTATATTTCTTTAAAGTAACTCTCACGCCTTACATACTCAGTAATTTGTCCGTACTGACTTCCTTTCATTTGTGGACGCTGCATTCATGCTCGCAGGTAGATAAGAAGAATGTTCAGAACCTTAGGCTGTCTTTTCAGTGCTTGTACAGGAGCACTCCACTTCTTCCTGAGTTGTAGTCTAGCTTAGTATGATTCTTTTGTGTACATATAGGCGTGGCTCAGTCCGGTCCCATCCTTATTATTTTGTGTACTCCAGTAGAGGCTATATATAGCTGAGCCCAAATGCACAAGCCAACAAGGTTATCAGAATATAATGCATATATATATTTGAGCTTGTGTCCCTTCCAGCTTATGATGTTTATCAGTTAGCAGTATGGCCCACAGTCAAGCATTATTATGTAATGCATGTCTTGAGATGCTAGGTAGGTTAGACTCGGGTGCCCGTCATGGCCCTCGAGTTGGGTCATGACAGCCAGCTTGGTGGACAATTGCCCTTAAGGTCATTTCTTGTCCATACCCTGTCACACCGAAACATGTACGATGTGCAGAGGTCTTCAAAAAAATGAAAAGTGTAGGGGCCGCATGTGCTAGCTATGAAAAGTTACCACCTTGTGCTCCGATTTATGCGTACAAGCGATGCCCTTTCCACAAGAAAAAACCTGGCCACACTGCAAATGAGTGCGTGGCCTTAAGAAGAAGGATCGTGAGAATGATTGACGACAAAATTATTCATAAGTTATGGGGACCCTAATTCTTGTTGGTCCACGACAGGTCACTCCGAATGAAGGAATCACTTTGTACACCCAAATTTGGTGTTACGACTTCACTATCTTCAGAGACTCGTATGCCAACATCTTTCAGAAGTTAGCAAGTACTGGGAAGGTCCGTCGAGTCAAGGCTACTTGGAAAACCTGGTTTGACAGTACAAGTCAATGAAAGATCTTCTTGTTTCATTCAGGAGCGCCTAGGCCCGATATCGAAGAATGTGAAGCATTCAAGTTCGAATTAGAACATTTGGTCCACGTTGGGGAGATTTGGGTAGTGCGCCCACCCTGTTACTAGGAAATAGGGCCTTCAGCCAAACATGCGGTTGTAAGGAAAACAACCCATTCCGTTCTCAAAGAGAGGTCATGTTTTGGGTACATTTAAGGGATCCCTTTTTGTGTTTTTAGTAGATTTGCACCCCCCCCCCCCTATATGAAAAAAGAACTACGTCCGACCTGCTGTCACAAGGAGGGATACATAGAATGATGCCCTTATCGGGCCTGACCTAGGAAGCTTTTGGGTAGAATAGGTTTAGAAAAAGTATTTTCTATGTAAACCAAACTATGGAAGAGCCTGATTTTCTACGGAGGGCTATCTAGGCAGTCTACATAAGACTCGGTTTCTATATTATATAAAATATATTATTTCCCATAATTATTTAGCATAAGTGAGCGTCGAGAAGATCGTTTAAAGAAAATTAACCATAGACTTCCAAACCAAAACCCAAATGACTCAAGAGAGCCAAAACACCCAAAACCTTGGAATAGAGGATCAATAATCGCTTGAATCAAATACATGAATTTTGTGTGCTCTATGTCCTTATATGCTAACTACGTGCGATATCTTTCTTTCTTGTTATTGTCTAACGTACTAACATCATTTGCCTTTGAGATATTCTTTCTCTTATAGAAAAGGCTGATATGTGTTGTTCCACACCAGCATACTTCACTAGATCAAAAGCTGCAACAACATCCCTCCGAAGAAGACAAAGGCAAGGAAAAAACGAGGGGCATGACGGGCACCCGACCCTAACAGCCGAGTACCACATGACGTGACATAATATAACCTTAATATAACAATCTTGATCGTAATCATTAGCATGTACATATAAGAGCACGGGTACATAGGAAGCCCCAATACAAAGATAACATAACCTCTTTGTGAACGACTATCCACGTAAGCTAACCGACAAGGCCGCAACATGAACATCATAAACACCCAGGCTATAACATGTGTTTCATAAGTATAACGAAAAGATGCATGACTCTGACACCCACTACACTATCTATGTGCCTCTAAGAGTGAATACATCTGTCGTATACATAACATGTAGAATCGATATATACCCAACTAGCAAGCCCGGCATAGTGGTACTTACTGACGTCCCGTTAAAGCTGGCAATCCTACTGACAAGGTCCTTCTGCTCTGCCTGTCAGGACCTGCAGCGCCCCAAGAAGTGGGACGGTCATTAAGGATAAAAGAACTGAGTGTGTAAGGAAGGGAAGCAATGAGATCAGTAAAATATAAATGTAAACATGGGAGAATAGTGATAACTGGTAAAATGTGACATCTGAAACCATACAATATTCCATGCATGAGAAAATCATTTTTCATGTGCAAGTAAATATACATAATATATATATATATATATAACGTACCCGACCCTAGTAGGACTCAGTGTGAAGCTTACCCGGCCCTTTCGGGATTCAGCGTGAAGCATACCCGGTTTTTTCAGGACTCGATATGTATATCATCATCCTCCCCGCGTCCGGAAAAACATCATTATATCATAACGTACCCGGTCCTAATGGGACTCGGTGTGAATGCCCAACTGATCAGTGGTTGTATATCTACGTGTCGTACCCGGTAGACTATAGTGCGGCTCGATATTAGCAAAATAGTGCGCACGTACGCACACACACACACACACACACACATATATATATATATATATATATATATATATATATATATATAATGCATAAGGACCCAAGGGAATAATATCGGGCCTTTCAGAGTGATGTAAGGTCGTAACCTCTGAATATATTGTGGAACTCGTACAGAAGCCAAGAAAAGACTCAATAAAATTAATCATAATAACGTCATAAGAATCATTTATAAAACATATCACAACGACTAGGAATCCATCAATATCTTAATAAGGAACACTTATATCATATTGGAACAATTAGAGTGGAGTATTACGCTATTCACGCTAATAGATTTCTAGGACTCGTGCCAAGGAAAGTGGAGATAGCAACACCTTACATACCTTTATCTTCAAAAACGTAAGCTGGAGGAAATCCCTATCTCCACGCTGGTCCTTCCCTACCACCAAAATGGTAATATATGACCTGCGTTAGTCTTCTTTTAACTTGCATGCGAAGTATTCTGGTGTTAATTTTCCCAAATATCCGAAGTAACAGAAATTCGGGCAGCATTTCTCCTGCTTATACTCCGTTTCCATGATAATCATGAGAACAAAACTAACACCAACAACCCATTTAGTTTACATTCAACACCCAACTTATCCAAACAACAATACCCATATATATTATACTCCACTTTTCCTCAATTTAACCAAACACGCTAAAATTTAAAGAATACGATTTCGAATCAACAAAACCCATGACAAGGAAGATAGACCCTTACCTTTCCAAGCTTGCATGGCTCCTTGGTAACTCAAAACTCCAGATTCCACCATCCTCTTCCATAATCCAATCAACAATTACGATCCTATAGCGATGATACAAAGTTGCTATGAGTTTCCCGAGCCTTGATTACAAAGCTTCTTCTCAATTTCTTGTGTTTAAGGATAAGGAATGTAGGAGAGATGTTTCTAGGTGGTTCTCATGTTTAAGGATCTGTGAAAATAGGTGAAAAACAAAGTTGGAGGGCTATTAATATAGCTCCAGGTCGGGTTTGGGCCGAGTGGGCCAATTTAGTGGGCTTTTAAGTGGTTTCTAGAATTTTTACGTAGATTCGCGGGCTTCTGGCAGTCCGTTTTAAAATGCCCATAACTCCCAACTCTGATGTCGTATCGATGAACGGTTTATTGCGTTGGAAACTATAACTCCTCATATGCTAGGAGGTATACCTCGCTCAAGTTGGACCAAAAATTCTATCCGAAATTTGTACAGTTTTTTTCCCAAAGCTTTCTCTAACCCGCTTGACCCCGGAACCTTTAGCTATTCTCTTATTACTTGTTAGAAGTCTTTCTTAGCTTTATAAGAGTTCCATGGCCTCTCCCGTCTCCCGTTCGTTTAGTAACAGTACTAACGATATGAAATGCTTCCATGGTGTAACACCCGTTTGTCATGACTTATATCCCGCGTATGCTCACGACGTTAACCCTCCATAAGCTTCTTCTTCTAAAAAACGTCATAAGTACGGAACGTCCTTAGCTCTTTAGAGGGCGAGGTGTAACATTCTCCCTCCCCCCCCCCCCCCCCCCCAAGAATATTCGTCCTCGAATATTCAAAGACTGCAAGGGAAAAACTCATTATGCTAATTCCTTAGAGTTTCCTCTGGTCATTCGGGCCCCAAAAGCATCTGTATTACTCAACCAAATTAGTATATGAGGTACTGTTCTCAACAACATATCGCCTCTCAATTGCCATACAGCCACTCCTTGAGGAACCTAAATATGACCCGAATTTCACTTCTGCCTTAATTTACCATGTCCATTCTTTCTCGCCCGTTGAAAGTGGTAGTCGGTTCTGTGCACTTCTTTTAGTCCTGACAGAAGCCCCAATTCACAAACGTTTTTTTCTTCTTCTTACAAAACCCCAAATCATTTCTCTTATACAACCCTTCCAGGGGTACTTTATTGTCAGCACAAAATTTGGATTTCACCACATCGCCCGTCTGAATAGCACTCCTAATGATTTTAAACTATCCTTGATCGATGACATCTCACCATAACTTAGGAATTATAATGTCACACCCTAATCGCCCTAGGGTGTGATGGGCACCCGACCCCACATCCGGAGCCGAGCGAACCCACAGACTCTTATTACATACATAATCTCTTCGGACTCTGAAATCAAATAACAGTGAAATACATAGTAAGCTTTCAAAATCTTTCTTTTTCTTTGTTCTCCAATCAAACAAAATCTGTAACCATATGGAATTTATCACATACTACAAAATAACACATCGGCTCATGGAGCCGGTTACAACACTATACCCACGACTCTGTTTGCAAAGTCTCTAACTTCGAACAAAACATCATAGCACATATACTCTGACTCGGCAACACTCCAGGAGCAAATGGAGTTGCCAATCCAGCTGAAGCATCTTCTAGCAATGTCCTTTACTCATCTGGGTGTACTTGCGTGGCATGAAACGCAGCCTCCCGAAGAAAGGGGGTCAGTACGGAATATGTACTGAGCATGTAAGGCATGGAATACATAAAAGAGAATCATAACTGAAACAGAGAATTACCAGAATCAAGTATGACCTTTTAGAACATCAAAGTACTTGCCTTTTTAAATGAAAAATCATGCATATCCATATCATATGTCATATATACAGATGACGTGTCCCGACCCTCCAATGAGGGACTCGGTGGATAAAATCATACATGTCCACATCTTATATCATATATGCATAACGTGTCCCGTCCCTCAAGTGAGGGACTCGGTGGATGGAATCATGCATGTCAGAGTCATATACCATAACGTGTCCCGGCCCTCTATTGAAGGACTCGGTGGATACATATAACGTGTCCCGGCCCTCTATTGAGGGACTCGGTGGATACATATAACATGTCCCGGCCCTCTATTGCGGGTCTTGGTGAATAAGTCATCATATGCCATCCTGGCCGCCATCCCCATATCATCATATCATCATATACATATAACGTGTCCCGGGCCGCAAGTGAGAGGGACTCGGTGAACAATGCAGAGGGGTACGCACGAAAACATATCCTGGCCCGGGCTCAGTGAAAGACATATCGAGGCATCCACGAGCGGAGTAGTGAGAAACTATATGCACATAGATCAAGACTCGATAGATAAGTATACTTACCGACATCTGAAGGCTCAGAAACAAGTTTCGGGTCAATCCGACTTAGTATGAGAAAGTTATGAGCGTTTGAAGTACAAAACCTTCTACGAACGTTTCAGAAGCTATTCTTGGAAAATCGAAGCAACAATCATACCAAGTACCTTCCGGATATCGCATGGATCAAATCAAATATAGCTTTTGGAATCATATGTACATATCAAAATATATATCAAAGACTTAACGGAATAATCAGACGTGCTATCATTTGGAAATCAAGACATTAATCACATCACTTATCTCTCGAATGCCCACTCGGAAACATATCAAATAGATCTTCAGACATTATAGATACGCATCATAATCATATGAAACAGCTTATGGAAATCAAGGATATTAGCCATCCTAGTGGCTCTAAGAATAGGATTTCTTTGAAATCATACATATACGTCATTTGTTCGTTTCATAAAGATCATGCCAAAAGAAAGAAAGGGTAAGTCTTACATACCTTTCCCGCTTTCTATGCTAATCCAAACTTAAGTCTTTCGTTTCGCAAGATCTACAACAATATTCATATACACCAAACATTAGCCATAACACTTAAGAGTCCAATTCTAAACCAACACTCTATCTACAGAAATTTCGGCAGCATTTCCCCTGTAAATACAACATCCCCGAGAATTCAACTCGGCCAAACATACAACAACAAATCCGAGAATTCAACTCGGCCAATTTACCAACAACAATACCAATAATTATTTTAACAATATCCACAATTGATTCAAAACGCATACTAACATTAGCAACTTCTTTCTACAAGCTTCAATGGCGTTTCACTTATATTCAATTCATATTTGCTCACACATTCAAGTACTAATCCGAAGCCATTCAAACAATCCGCACAATATTCCCAATAATCCAACCAATATGCCATTCCATCCGAAACCTTCCAAATTCAACAAGAACAATAACAACACATTTCTTCCTTTCAAATTCATGAACTACACCAACAATTCACACACTAACGACATTGTTTTCCATAAATACAAAAAGTGACATTAAAATCACATTAGCTTCTAAAACAACTCTCCAACCATCACAACTTCACTAGAATCATCAAACTTTCATTATCAACATAGCATCCACAACGACAACAACCAAAACACTAGACAAAATAAGTGAGCCATTATTCTTACACACACACACATACACGGCCACACACACTACATATACACGGCCACCACACAACTTTCATATTTTCATGAATTTCATTCATTTCTACATACTACGACATACACAACCATCCATAACATATAAAAGAAGATTGAATCCTACCTTTTTCCCTTTTCTCACTTGGCTATAATTTGTAGCTTGCAAGAATAAATGTTCTACTTGCTCCAATGACCACTTCACCTTGCTAGGGACCTTCCAATTAGTAGAAAATAATTTTTGAACAATTTTTCTCAAGGCTCTTGTTTGGGAAGCTATGGCCGAATATGGCCCTTGCTCTTTCTCCTCCTCCAAGTTTCTTGAACTTTCCTAAGGGTGAAGATAACTAATATGACTAATAAGTCATCTTTGGAATTATTTATTTTACTTCCATATGGGCCTTGGCCCATTTGTTTTGGAAGGCCAAATGGCCCCTTTAATTTCCAAGCCCACTTTTTTTTTTGGTCTTGCAATTCATGAAAAATTTATTTCCCAAATTCCAAATTTGCCCTTAGCCTTCCTCCATATTTCTATGAGTCATCTTGCGAGTTTCCCTTTTTACCCCTGGCCTTTCTTAATATTTCCACATCAAAATTTCCATAAGCAACTTGTGTGCTAAACAAAAAATCAAAATATAACCTTGTCCTTAACGTCCCGCGATTATCTTGAATTATCCGAATGTACAAAATGCGGGATATAACATATAACCTCGAAGAAAGATTTCTCCCCAAACTTATTTCAGTAAGATCGAAACGGGTTATTCGCGTGAAAAGTACCAAAAGTTGAAATGTTCGGTGCAAGGTATTACATTCCTTCCCCCCTTAGGAGCATTCGTCCTTGAATGTAAGGGTGGGGTATCCTTAATAGATACCAAGGTATAGCTTCATTTGCGCATGACTTATTCATATACGGCGATCCATGGAACCTGATCCTGTATTTGTGGTTACCTTGTCTTATCCTTGAGGTTCATACCCACTTTTACTTATAGCTCAGCACTTGCTTCCCACTACTGAACTAGTATCCAAACGCTACTTTTATCCTTAGTTGCACATATGGTGACAAATGACTCTTCTCCTTAGACGCCAGGAAGTTCCAAGTACCTTATTTTCTCCTTGTTGCATTCTTAGTGTGAGAGGTCGGAACATGTCGTCAGTTATCTGCATCCTCCTTGGTTCTTAGCTACTGTGGCTATAATCCATTGTAAGCTTTTAGAGAGGACTACTTTTCCCCCCTTACTCTTATAAAGTTGCCATTCCTTGCACTTCTTACAGGCGATACTTGATCTTTGGGTAAAATCCTTATTATATTCCTTCCTTTGTCCTCTTTCCCTGTATACCGGTCGTAGTAACAGTATGCTAGTAGTGACTTAAATTCTACGGGGTGGGTTTCCTTCAAATGTTTTCCCTTTACATCAACCTTCCGGTTCTCCCTTTGAACCTAGATCTATGGTCTCCTGTTACCGCATTTCTTAACCATGTTATATCATTCTCAGCACTTTCTCGCATTACTGGATTTCTGAAGGCGTTGCCATTATCGTACATCATTACTCTGTGGTCCAAATGCCCTGTACTATTCGTGTGATACCTTTACTTGGACACAGGACCATAGATACTAACCATCATCACATTTCCTTTTAAGCTTGGTATATTGGCTCCTCAGTGACTCTGGTCCTTTCCATTTTTCCTTTGTCTATGTCCTCTTACTTAGCTATTCGACCTTGGTCAAACCACTATCATTTGTTTTCTTTCGGGTGGCAGTTCATACCCTCCAGATGGCATATAAGTGTTATATCCTCTACATCCTTAATTTAATTATCCTATTGATACCTCCCAAACTGGAATGTTAAATCATTTTGCTGACAATCTCTTATTGACAATGATTAGTTTTCTTTCCATGTTAAGGGTATAATCCTACGACCCTTATCTTTCATAACCTTGACTTATAATTTCAAGTCTTCGCCTTCTTGCCTTGCTCCTTTTCCTAACTACGAGTCTACTTGCACTGTTATACCCTTTTTCCAGTACTTGTACTTGCTTCTTGTACCAACCGCTAACAACTTGCTTATCTTAAGGTCGTACTCCTCCATGCCATACCTTTACCAATCCTTCCTTGCTTATGGCCTTTCAAAATTCCCCTATTAGGGTGCAATGGGTTATAATTCATATCCCTTTAATGATCGTGTCGGATCATTTTGCTGGTATGTCGTACGTGCCTTCATAGACTCACCTATTGACCCTTTTTGATTAGCGGTTTCCCTTTTTCTTACTTAGATAAATACTCCTCTTTGCTTACTGAACTATCTCTTTCCCATGTTAGCCCTTTTTGACATGTGTTTATTATCCTTGCTTAGGTCCTTAACTTCCTTTTCTACCTCATAACTTCCCCCTTATAGGGATGTGGCTACCTCATGCTTCCGAAAACTCCTTTCTGCCTATTAATGTGGTTACTCCATCTTCTGGTGGTCTGCTCACACCTACGAGTGGTTAGGCTCCTTCTTCAAGCCATTCTTTCCACGGGGGACAAATTTCTTCATTTTTAGCACCATTCTTACTAGTTGTGCTTGATATACGGTACTCATGTCTCATGTCATGGAATCGCTATGTTTTTTAGGCCTTTTACATTCTGCTCATACTCCTACTGTTCACAAAGTTGGGATATCATATTTAATATTATAGGATTCATTTGCTGCCTTCAGCATAGCTTATCTACCTCCCCTCTTGTCCGTCTTACAGCATGTGCCCTTTGTTTCAATGGCCTTGAATTTTTTCATTATGGAGTCAACTTCCCCTTCTTTATTGTTAATCTGTGGCCGAGCGTATTTCTCAAGAATGCGACGAGTCCTTACGTTAGTATGTACTTCTTTCTTTTCATGATATCGTTTGTACGACTCCCTATTCCTAACTACGCATTCCTTAGTGTATCCTTTACCTTGTGGTTCCTTTACTTTTCTTATTAGCGTTAATTCCCTTAAAATCAACTTTTTCCAATTATCCGTACTTTCACGGCCTCTGCTCCTTGAGCGCACAATTACTAGACTTTTGTTTCCCTGCCATCCTCCTCATACTTACGATCTTGTCATGCATGTCTATGTATCCTTCTATTTTCCGCTTTACGTTTCTCTATGCTTTTCCGCATCGTTCTATCTTACTTTGAGTTTGTGGGGCAAATTTGGATCTGTTAAACTTTCATTGATTCATGGAAACTATTCTTCCTATCGTGGATCTTCGACATCCCTCCGGCATGTCACGAGGTATATGTGTGACCTCTCATTGTACTTAACCATGCTTGATATCATTTACACTAGCATACGTAGTCATGACAATGTTTATTGCGCATGATTTATAAGAGTATTCTCTTCATCATCTATCACCATCCCTCTTTGTGTCTAACCGTCTGTCTCTTTTTCTTAGAGCGAATCCCTTAAACATAATAGTGCATGTACATCTGTATTATGTTGTGAGCTCTGACTTAGCCTCTTTTTTCTTTTGTAGATGAATATTCCCTTGTAGCGTTTCATACACAACACCCGCTTCATTATCGATCGCCAGTCCATTCTTATGTAAAGCAAGTGGGACTGTTGTGTTTGCATAGCCTTCCTTTATAACTTTTGTTCATTTCTGTTATGGTGCGTTTTATCTCTACTTCCCTTCAGGGGCCCTTATTATATTATACTTATTTGACTTGGTTGCAATTCGCTTCGTCCGTTAGTACTTTACCTAGTAATCATTCGACATTGGTCCTGTTTCTGCGAAACTTAACCAGATGCATGCTCGAAATGGAACCTTTCTATTTTCCTTAGTTACTCTCCTTCCCTTGGTTGACCATCTTATTCCTTCTGTACAACTCCCATACATACACTAGCGGTCCTTGATTAACTAATTTCCAAAATTCAAAAATCGTCTGATATTTTGTCATACTAACGTCTGTAGCGGTCCCATCATAATGCAGGACCTGAAGAAAGGGACGGATGTGCCAACTTCTGTAATGCTTTTCTCATATCTTTCTCATTGGCCCTGAGTGCAAAGCTAAAGTTTATGGTGGGGTCATACTCGCAGTTGCCCTGGCATTGTTACATAGGGCCCTTAGACGGATCCTTCACGATAAAAGTCATAATCTTTGTAGCGTCTGACTCAATCGTATTACTTATATTCCTCCTCATCTCTTCTATTATTCTCTACCGGTACTGGTAAATATGGGTTAGTCTGATATCCACTGCTGGAGCTGACCCCGCATTCCTTTGTGATGAAAGCCTTCATTTAATTGGCGTAATCGCAATTCTAACGAGAAGATAGAATCAGGAATGAACTTTCCTACGTTGTTGGCTCTATCGCAAAATCTAGATCATGAAGAAAAAAGGTATTTCCTATATGCCCTGTAGCCTGTTGTTTAGAAGTATGTTGCGCTTCATACCTCTAAACAAAACTCTACTAGACACGGCTCATAAACATCCCTAGGACTGACCCGCTCTGGTGCCACTTTGTCACACCCCGACGAGGGGCATGATAGGCACCCGACCCCAATAGCCGAGTACCACTTGACGTGACATAATATAACCTTAATACAACAATCCTGATCATAATCATTAGCATGTACATATAAGAGCACGGGTACACAGGAAAGCCCAACACAAGGATAACATAGTCTCTTTGTGAACGACTGTATACATAAGCACGCCGCAACATGAACATCATAAAATATCATATAGCCGCCCAGACTATAACATGAGTATCATAAGTGTAACGAAAATATGCATGACTCTGGCACCCACTGCACTGTCTATGAGCCTCTAAGAGTGCGTACATATGTGGTATACATAACATGTAGACTCGATATATACCCAACTAGCAAGCCCGGCATAGTGGTACTTACTGACGTCCCGCTGAAGGTGGCCATCCTACTGAGAAGGTCCTTCTGCTCTTCCCGTCAGGACCAGCAGAACGAAATGCAGCGCCCCAAGAAGTGGGACGGTCAGTATGGATAAAAGAACTGAGTATGTAAGGTAGGCAAGTAATGGGATCAGTAAAATATAAATGTAAACATGGGAGAACAGTGATAACTCGTATCCTGTAACATCTGAAACCATACAATATGCCATGAATGAGAAAATCATTTTTCATGTGCAAGTAAATATACATAATATATATATATAAATATAATATACTCGGCCCTAGTGGGACTCGGTGTGAAGCGTACCCGGCCCTTTCGGGACTCGGTGTGAAATGTACCCAACTTTTTCAGGACTCGGTGTGTATATGATCATCATCCTCCATGCGTCCAGGTTTTCCCGTGTCCGGGAAAACATCATTATATCATAACGTACCCAGCTCTAATGGGACTCGGTGTGAATACCCAACTGAGCAGTGGTTGCACATCAACGTGTCATACCCGGCCGACTCTATATATATATACACACACACACAAAGATATATATATATATATATATATATATATATATATATATATATATATAGGCATGAGGAGCCAAGGGAATGATATCGGGCCTTTCGGAGTGACGTAAGGTCGTAACCTCCGAATATATTATGGAACTCATACGGAAGCCAAGAAAAGACTCAATAAAAGTAATCATAATAACGTCATAAGAATCATTTATAAAACATATGACAACGACTAGGAATCAATCAATATCTTGACAAGAAACACTTATATCATACTGGAACAATTAGAGTGGAGTATTACGCTATGCACCCTAATAGATTTCTAGGATTCGTCCCAAGGGAAGTGGAGATAGCAAAACCTTACATGTCTTTATCTTCAAAAATGTGACCTGGAGGAATTCCCTATTCCCACACTGGTCCTTCTCTCGCACCTAAATTTAAATATATGACCTGGGTTAGTATATCCGAAGTTATGGAAATTCGGGCAGCATTTCCCCCTGCTTATACCCATTTCCATGATAATCATGACAACAAAACCAACACCAACAACAATACCAACAACCCATTTAGTTTAAATTCAACACCTAACTTATGCAAGAAACAATACCCATATAGATTATACTCTCCTTTCCCTCAATTTAACCAAATACACTCAAATTTAACGAATACGATTTCGAATCAACAAAATCCACGATAATGAAGATAGATCCTTACCTTCCTTAACTTGCATGGCTCCTTCGTAACTCAAAACTCCAGATTCTTCCATACTCTTCCGTAATCCAATCAACAATTACGACACTATAGTGATGATACGAAGTTGCTATGAGTTCCCGAGCCTTGATCACAAAGCTTCTTCTCAATTTCTTGTGTTTAAGGATAAGGAATGTAGGAGAGATGTTTCTAGGTTGTTCTAGTTTTAAGGATGTGTGAAATAGGTGAAAAATGAAGTTGAAGGGCTATTTATATAGCTCAAAGTCGGGCTTGGGCCGGGTGGGCCAATTTAGTGGGCTTTTAAGCTGTTTCTAGAATTTTCGCATAGGTTAGCGGACTTCTGGTAGTTTGTTTTAAAATGCCCATAACTCTCTACTCCGATGTTATATCAACGAACGGTTTATTGCTTTGGAAACTAGACTAGATGAACTTCAATCTTGATAGTTTATTTACTCCATAACTCCTCATATGCTATGAGATATACCTCGATCAAGTTGGACCAAATATCCTATCCGAATTTGCCTAGGTTTTTCCCAAAGCCTTGATAACTTACTTTCTCCAACCCGCTTGACCCCGGAACCTTTAGCTATTCTCTTATTACTCTTTAGAAGTCTTTATTAGCCTTATAAGAGTTCCATGGCATCTCCCGGCTCCCGTTCGTTTAGTAACGGTACTAATGATACGAAATTCGTCCAAGGTGTAACACCCGTTTGTCATGACTTATATCTCGTGTATGCTCACGACGTTAACCCTCCATAAGCTCCTTCTCCGAAAATAAGCCATAAGTATGGGACGTCCTTAGCTCCTGGGAGGGTGAGGTTTAACATTGAGTATGTGATTAGATGGAGATCCGAAGCCACCCGGGTACAACCGCCAATGAGCGAAGAAGAGCTAGTATCCGTTTTCATCCAGTCACAAGAGACCGACTTCTCTGATCCAATGATGTAAATGGCTAGAAGCCCGTTTTCCGAATTGGTAAAGATGGAAGAAGCCATACAACATGGTCTCAAATCAGGAAGAATTATAAGCATAGATAGCGAAGCTATCAGATAAAGCACTGTGGGACCCACTAGGAAGAAGAAAGAGGACATGGAAAATGTTTCCCATATACCTAGCCTAAAACCCAAAAAGAAAGAAGAGCTACAATCTCCCATTAAAGTCTATTAATCACTACCGCCAAGTGCCTACTTATCGACACTACACAACGTTGTGCCCATTACGCACAACCTAAAAACACTACCACCAAACTACCAAGCTCTACAAACAACTTTCCAAACTGCACCACCAAACTACCAAGCTCCATATCCAAATTACCAAGTTCCCGCACCTGCCTACAGAGCCCCACAAAATAGCCCACCAACAAATTACTAAAACCAACCACCTCACCGCCAAATGCCTTCAATTTTCCACGTCCTATCTTTGAAAAGAAGCCTACCTGCGTGTTCACTCCATTGCTAGAAACACGAACTATGTTGCGGGATTGATCCAAACGGTCCCACCAAAGGTCGTCAATCCCAAAAATATATTCTTTCGAGCGGACCAAATGTGTGCCTACCATTCTGGGGGGATGCGGACACAGTACTGAACAATATTTCAATTTGAAGCACAAGATACAAGATTTGATTGACAAAAAAAAGATCATTCTTCAAACTGCTACACCAAACATGAACACCAATCCCCTGCCTAATCATGGCAACAACACAATTTACATGATCAAAAGAGAAGAAAACTGGACCGTATGCGAGCCTGTGATTGAAGATCCAATCCAAACACTTGAACAAACAGTGGCGTCACTCACAATACAAGAGTACCAACAGTTTAAAGTACTAATCCCCGTGCCAATCGTAGCGTCGGTGTCTCAAGAAGTGCTAGTAGCACCAAGAAAAGAATTAATTGTTCAAGCGCCAGTTGCCATGGAAAGACTCGGTCTAGGAGGTTTTATACTCCCAAAAAATTAGCCCAATGAGTGCCAACTAAAGAAGAGAACCAAAGTAGGCCTATTACTGAAGGCGAGGTTGAAGATTTCTGGCACCGGATACAACCCGAAAAATACTCTATTATGGAACATCTCAAAAAACACACCAACCTAGATATCTGTACTAGCATTATTTTTTAGCTCATCTCAACACCGTCTAGTAATGAAAGTGCTAGACGAAGCCCATGTCCCCGCAGGCACAAGCAGTGAAAATCTGGCATAGATAGTCTCATATGTCATGGGAGAACATCAAATCTCTTTCACTAGTGAAGAGCATCCTAAGGACGGCACAACGCACAACAAGGTGCTACATATCACTATCATATGCCGAAACAAAGTGGTAACCTGAGTTTTAATCGGCAATGGAGCTGGTCTCAACATTTACCTTGAATCCACTCTTAGCCAATTGGGTTGTTATCTCGGAGAGATTCGCCAAAGCCATACAAATGTAAGAGCATTCGATTGAGCTCAATGTAACCCCATTAGAGAAGTCGACCTTTGCGTCCAAATAGGGCCTACTAAATTCACCCTCGAGTTCCCAATCATGGAGATAGCTTCTAACTACAACTTATTGTTAGGAAGACCATGCATTCATATGGCAGGAGCCACGCCATCATCCCTCCATCTAGCTATGAAATTCATGTGGGTAGGTTATGAGGTCGTAATCTATGGAGAAAGTAGTATACACAACTACCCAAATGACTCGGTGTCGGTTATCAAAGAAACCCCAAAGGGAACAGATTTCTACGTGGTGGAACTAGTGTGGGATACCTATAAAGATGATTCCACACAACTACCTACGCCTGCAGTCTACAAAATGATCTCCTCAACTATTCTTCAGAAAGGGTTTGAACCGGGGCGAGGTCTAGGAAAGGACCTACATGGCATCACAGAGCCAGTCCCCATTCCTCAAGACAATTTTTTCTTCATTTTAGGGTATGTTCCAAATGATGACGAGATCTCTGAGGCCAACAAAAATGAGAAAGGCCCCACGAAGCTGCGCAAGCCAATTTTGAATCTGTACCAGTCATTCCCAGTGAAATGCCCATGCCAGATGATGGAAGCATCGAAGAAGGGTTCGGGATGCAATTCCAAGAGAAATACTTCCTGGTGGTATTAGAAGAATGCACCGAAGTGCCCACCATCCGTGATGATAATCTGCGCGAGCAATTATCCAACTGGACTTCTATCTCACATTAGGCTCTTCGGTAGAGAAGTGATGAATTTATGCTTTAAACTCGGCGAGAATCAGTTGAGGCTCGATTGCTCACCATTTGCACTTTTAATTACCTCGTTATGTTTACAAAAATGGAAATGACTTGATGTTGATTGGAGTCAAGACCACAGTCTGTATTTCTTTTCAGTTGAAACTAATGAAGCCTCAAATTATGGAAAAAAATAGTTGGTTTATTTACGTATGCATATGTTTTATACTAACCATGCTTTGCCTTGGTTTTTCAGTAATCAAAATAATAAAACAACCTTAAATATCATGACGTGTCACGAAACGAATGAGTCAAGTGACACAGACGAAGTCGAATACAAAGAGTACGACAAAAAAACATTATTACCTGAGGGTCTTGTAGAAGAAGTAGAACAGTTTGAGAATGAGCTTGCCTAACCTAGATGTAACAGAAACAATCAATATAGGGGATGAGGAAATAATCAAAGAACCCAGTATAAGTGCGCATTTGGAAGCACCTCAAAAGGAAGAGTTAATAAACCTGATAAGAGAATATGTGGATATTTTCACATGATCAAACGCTGACAAGCCTGGTTTAAGCACCAGCATAGTGGCCCATAGACTACCCATCAATATGGGTTTCACCTCGGTCAAACAGATAATTAGTCAATTCAAGCTAGATCTTAGTATCAGCATCAAGGATGAAGTGGAAAAACAAATTAAGTCCAGAGTGGTGGAAGTAACTTTGTATCCGACATGGTTGGTCAACATAGTGCCGGTACCCAAGAATGACGGAAAGACTCAAAATCGCGATCTCAATCGGGCTAGTCTCAAACATCAACATACTCATTGATAACTGCGTGAAACACAAATTACAATCATCTGTGGATTGCTTCGTAGGATATCATCAAATCTTGATGAGCGAAGAGGATGCAAAAAAGACAGCCTTTATCACTCCATTAGGAGTGTATAACTATAGAGTAATGTTGTTTGGTCTCGAGAATGCCGGCGCCACTTAGATGAGGGCTGTGACCACTAATTTTCATGACATGATCCACAAGGAAATTGAAGTATACTTGGACGATGTCATCATCAAGTTGAGAGAAGGCTCGGAGCATACTACACATTTGTAGAAGTTCTTTAACAACACATTTACAAAAGTTCTTTAACATACTCCAAAAATTAAATTTGAAGTTAAATCCAGCCAAATGTGCGTTTGGAGTACCTACTGGAAAACTTTTGGGATTCATAGTCAGCCGGAGGTACATAGAGCTAGACCCATCGAGGGTCAAAGCCATCCAAGAAATGCCCCTTCTGAAGACTAAAAAAGAGTTCATGAGCTTCCCGGGATTGGTAAATTATATAGGATGGTTCATAGCCCAGTCCACCATCATTTTAGAGCCAATACTCAAGTTGTTAAAGAAGGATGCACCGACAAAATGGACTGAAGAGTGTCAGAAGGCATTCAACATTATCAAGAAATACTTGTCCAATCCACCGGTCTTGGTACCTCCTAGGCCTGGGAGCCTGTTGTTGATATACTTATCAGTATTAGATAATGTTTTTGGATGTGTGTTAGGATAATACGATGAAACTAGCAAAAAAGAGCGCGCAATTTACTCTTTGAGCAAGAAGTTCACCGCCTAGAAGTCAAGATACACACTGGTGGAAAAGACATGTTATCCTTTGACGTGGGTAGCCCAAAACCTGAGGCACTGCCTATCGTCATACACTACTCACCTTATATCTAAGATGGATCCACTGAAATACATCTTTCGCCAACCCATGCCTATCGGGAAATTGACCAAATGGTAGATACTATTGAACGAATTTGACATTATATACATAGCACAAAAGGCTGTCAAGGGACAAGCATTAGCCGACTTACTGGCTGAAAGCCCAATCGATGAAGATTTCGAACTAATTCTTACCCACTTCCGAGACGAGGAAGTATTGATGATAGGAAAAGACATAGCCAAGCTCTATCCAGGATGGAGATTATTCTTCGATGGTGCAATTAATTCCAAGGGTTCAAGAATCGAAGAAGTCTTGGTATCATAAACTGGGCAACATTACCTGATGGCCGCGAAACCTATGTTCCGATGCACCAACAATATGGCGAAGTACTAGGACTTCATTCTAGGCCTCAGAAAGGCTTTGGATATGAACATCCAGTAGCTATTGGTCATAGGTGATTCAATTATGTTGATCCAGCAAGTACAAGGCGAGTAGTCCATAAAGAATGCTAAAAAATTCCCATAGGTGAACCTCGCACAAAAGTTGTGCGAGAAGTTCAAGAAGATTGACTTCAAGCATACACCAAACGCTCAAAATGAATTCGCTGACACTCTTGCTACAATAGCATCCATGATACAACATCCTAAATGCAATCACATTGACCCACTAGAGATAAGTCTAAAAGAAAAACATTCTTATTGTCCCCACATGGAGGCGGAGCCCGATGGTAAGCCATGATATATCGACATAAAGATGTATTTGGAAAAGGAAGAATACCCTGAGAATACCACAAGTAACCAAAAGAAAACCATCTAGAGACTGGCCAATGGATTCTTCGTGAACAAAGAAATTCTCTATAAAAGGACCCCGGATCTAGGATTACTTCGATGCGTGGATGCCCAAAAGTCATAAATTTATTGAAAGAGGTGCATAGTGGAACCTGTGGACCTCACATGAACGAGTTCGTTCTTGCTAACAAAATCCTCTAAGTAGGTTATCATTCGATTACAATAGAGAATAATAGTTACAAATTCGTGCAAAGATGCCATCAATGCCAAATCCTTGGAGATTCAATCAGAGTCCCACCGAGTGAGCTAAATGTTATGAGCTTGCCGTGGCCATTCGTCAACCGAGTGACGGATGTCATTGGACATATCGAGCCAGCTGCATCAAATGGACATCGATTCACTTTAGTCATTGTAGATGACTTCACCAAATGAGTGGAAGCTACATCACACAAATCAGTAACGAAGAAGGTAGTAGCTGATTTCGTGCGAAACAACATCATATGCCATTTTGGCATACCAGGTTCCATCATAACGGACAATGGAGCAAATCTAAACAGTCACCTGATGAAGGACATCTGTGAACAATTCCAAATAAATCATCAAAATTCAACTGCTTGTCGACCACAAATGAATTGGCCTGTAGAGGCAGCCAACAAGAGTATCAAGATGATATTAAGAAAAATGACAGACAACCATAAGTATTGGCATGAACAGTTGCCTTACGTATTGCTTGGATACCGAACAACTACTCGGACTTCAACAAGAGCAACTCTATATTTTCTTTTCTATGGTACTGAAGCAGTCATACCTGTCAAGGTAGAAATACAATCGCTGATAATTATTCAAGAAGCAGAGTTGGACAACGTAGAATGTGTCTGAAACCGATACGAGTAACTGGCTATAATCGATGAAAAAAATATGATTGTCGTATGTCACGATCAATTATACCAACAAAGAATGGCACGCGCCTTCAAAAAGCGAGTAAGAGCTCGACTTTTCCAAATACGACAATTGGCACTCAAGCGAGTGTTTCCACACCAAGACGAGTACAAAGGGAAATTTCCACCCAACTAATAAGGTCCATGCGTGGTCGGCAAGGTGTTCTCTAGAGGAGCAGTGATACTAGAAGAAATGGATGCCCAAGAGTTTCCCACAGCAATCAACTCAGATGCAATCAAATAGTACTGTGGGTGAAGACACGCCTTTTCAGTTTGTAATAGTTTTTTATTTTCTTGTAATAGTATCCTAATCGATGGAAAAAAACCAAATGATTTCCTTGTAATATGAACTACGCAATGACCTTACTTCTCCACAGTGGGATTGATATGCTAAAATTACACCTTTTAATAGCGTAAAGCAGACGATGTCAAATATAGTAACCCAACATGGTTGGGGTCGAATCCCACGAAGAATATGGTGTGAAAAGTTTACTAAATAAGTATTGAACTAATCTTGTGGTCCTGGTGTATCCCAGAAAAACGGTTTTTATAAGAGTTTTGATTTGTGGACTATTTAAAGTGACTAGAAATTTAAAGTTGTAACTATATGGGTAAAAAGAACCAAGGTTGTGTCCCCGTCAGGTAAAGTGTATGATCATGGGTATCGATGTTGATATACTTCTAATGGATTGTTTGTATTGATGCACTTAACCTCTATGTGAATCTAGACTATTTCCCAATATGAAAAGATTATTTCTTTCTATGCTTTTTCCAAAGATAAGAAAGTATGCATGAAGAGCGGTTAATTATGCCAAGTAAAATCCTCTTATTCCTAAGCGAATTTATTAAATAAGGTTTAAAGCCTTGAGTTCTTGTTATTTGTTCTTACCGAACCCTAGTTATTTTCCCAAATAAACTAAAGTTTGTGGCGTTAGCTAATGTTTGCAACCACTAACTATATGACGAAAATGAAGAACAAATAAACCCTAACAATCCATTATGCGTATATCAATCACAATCCCCAATCACAAAACATCCATCCTTGGGTTCACAACCTTAGTAAAGGTATTTAGATACCCATGGCAACACGAAAACAATAAAGGTTTGAAGATTGCATAACTGAATTTTGTATTTAACTTACGAATAAAACTTGAAAGTAAACGAATGGAATTGTTTAGAAATCAATTGTACTAAAAACCCAAAAGTAATTACTACAAGTCTAAAACTCCAGATGTTTGAAAAATAAAACCTAAATAGGTATTTATACAAGCTAAACTCGGACTAATTAATCCTAATCCAGTTCCAGGTTGGCTTGCAACTCGATGGACCGTCGTTGCACATTGACGCTACCGAAAAATGTCGATGATGCACTTTGACGATCTGATGACATTTTTCAGGCTGCAGAAACTCCACCGTCCTTGTACATCGACGGGCCGCCGATCGTGTGGACTGTCCGTCGACCTTTCCGACATTTTACATCAAAATATAGCAGTCTCTGATATTTCAATCAGTGCAATTTGACAACCAACTTGACGGACCGTCGAGCATGTTGACGGTCCGTACAAATGCAATACAGTGCCTTGTCTTCAAAATTCCTTGTTTTCAACTGTTTCTTGCAATTTCGCTTCTAAATACCTGCACATACTCAAAGCATATCAAACTAACACAAACTTATTCGAAAACAAGTAAAACTTAGAGTTAAAAAGCATCAAATGTGCCATAATTTCATGGCACATCAACACCCCCAACTTAAAGTCTTTGCTTGTCCTCAATCAAGTCAACTAACAAACTCAATCTACAAATGTCTCGATATCACAAAGTAAAACTTTCTACAATGGTTGTGGCACGTAACTACCGGCATATCATGTGCGTCACAATGACTCTCCCCTCAATAAAGACAAAACTAATCAAGGACTCGTTGCAACTAACAATGAAGCTTCAATTAATGACATCTAGTTATCACATAAACCATAGCACACAAGAATCAAGACTTACGGGAAACCAGTCACTTAACAAATTCTCATGCCCTTACAAAGACCAAAGAATGTACCAACATATATGTACACACAGAATAGGACAGAAGATGAAGGAGAAGAGAAACACTTACACTCACAAAGAAATTCTCTAGCTAAGCATGCAAATACCATAGGCTTGCCCTTATTTTCAGTACCCTCAACTTTGGACAGTTCGGCTTTGATCACACTGGACTTTTTCAGGGTTGTAATGTAGGCTCGAGGACGGGTAGGATGTATATTTGGATAGCTGTGACTCACCCTTCTTGAATACCACCTTTTTCTTTTCTTTTACCCTTTTTCGCCCTTTTTGTTTTCTTCCCTTTTTTAGTTTCATTGCATCGGTGTGGTTTTATTTCTATTCTACTTCTCTTTTTTTTTTCGTTTCTGGTTTGTTGTTTTTCTCATTTTTTTCTGTTTTTTTTCTCTACACTTACCACACCGATGTCTTTTAGCTAGGCAATTCACTTCTACCCAACTTTAGGCTTACGCCTCATATTCCCCTTATTCCACCTATAACCCCCAACTTAGGCTTTTAGCCTCAATCTTATCGTTTTAATGCCAAAGAGGGACCCGGGTGCGGAGAGAGGGATATTCAGAGCGGGTATTGGCTTATTACGGGTAGTCAAAGAACAGTTTTAAGGCACAAAAATGGCTAGCAAGGGATATTTATCTACAGGTAGGCTTAAATTTAGGCTAAAAAATGGGTTGCTAACACAAACAAGGCCTAAGATCATTTCATAGCTTCAGTTATCCTCATAATATAGGCACAACTAACTAGGCAAGTTCTAGATTACATGCACAACTAGAGAATATATATATACACAAGACCGCTTAACATATGGTATCAGAATTGTTAACACATTAGTCTCCCCGCTCAAATTCCGTAAACAAGGTAACTCAATAATCTAAATGTCATACAAATAAGCATGCATGTCAATTAAACAACCAAGTCCAAGTTTTCAAAAAAATTCGGAAGGGCGTTCTTTTTCTCAAATCCTAACAAGACAGCCTTAATTTAATCAAACCACCACCACATAAGTCAAAATTACTTTATTTTGATCTAAACATGACATAAACATTCCAGGTTCAATAGAAAATAAATCCCTCAGGAAATGAACCATGGCAAAGAAAAGTTGAGGGGGTACTAAACACATCAAATACTCCCACCCCCAACTGAAAAAGTCTGCAATATCCACAATGCAATAAAAGTAAAACCAGGAAGTGGGAATACCTGTGGCGCATTAGGCGCGCTGCTCATCTCGCGACTCATCGGTCTGCCAGGCATCAGGTGGTGCAATCGTACCAGTAGTAATATCAGTGGCAATGGCTGTAGCAGCATTAGCAACCGCATCAATAGTACTAGTAGGCACTGGCACTGGAGTCGGAAGGGGCGGTGGCAATGTCTCTCAAATGGGAGCACTGCTCGAGGTGGCTCCCGCGGACCCACAAGGAACATTCTCCATAAGAGATCTCTGAATGGCCTCTGCCATCTACTGATCCTCTAGACTCAGACCCCTCGGGCGAGTAGTCTCTCTCAACTCAGCCTCCTTATCGTCCTCCTCCATCACTCGTTTCCTCTTCTCCTGAACACCACCCGCTAGAGCTGCCGTAGGACCACCCTGAATATCAATCAATTGTATCACTGGGAGTACATCCTTATCTATCTCAATTCTTGTAGGAGGCGGCATCGCCCTTGTAATCGGGTCACGGGCCTGTAAAATTAGCACTGCATCCTTCAACTGCTCTAACTCCACACGCAATGCATCGGTAGAGGTACTCGGTTGAGACATCTCCAAAGCTGCGAGCCTTACCTCAAAGCTATCCAAGCGAGCAGACGTTGTCTGCCTTAGTTGGACCATAGCCTCTGCAACCCTCTAATTGACAAAATCATCCAGTTATGCCACTATAACCTTAGACTGCTGATCCGCTGTCGCTGCTTGCTTCACAAATTTCTTGAAGTTCTCAAGCGTGAAGGAATATGGGTCAACTCTGGCTATACCCTGGGGCTATGCTATGAGGCCCGATAGCTATGGGTGTGGAGCTGCCCTCTGTGGCTCAGTAGCACCAATCGGTTCCTCAATAGCAGCATCACTGGTAGCGGTAGTTGGAGGCTCAGGTACTGAAGTCTGGCTAGTCTCAACAACTGGGGTAGTAGTGGCTGGTAAATCCCCCTTAGAGTCACCCGCGGCCCCTGAGTGAACAGCCTCCTGAGGCATAGGCACCCTTCCAAGTGTAACTGGGAACCCATCCTCTTCTCCCTGGCCCCCTTTAATAGCCTCATCTTTGGTCTTCGTTACCGAGTACACATGCGAAGCTGTAATCCGGTGATCAAGTTCTAGAAGTATAAGGACATGGGACCTCCGAATGAGCTTGGTGATCAAGAACGGAAATATCGATGAAGTGATAGGCTGTGAATCCTTCAGCTGAATCTCATCAGCGGCCAACCGCTCGAAATTAGTTGGGTATCTAGTCGTCAATGCAGCCATAATGATGGATCTATCAATGGTGAGTGCATTATCGGTCTGAGTAGGAAGAAGCCACAACTGTACGACACTCCACCAGAACTTGGCATCAAATGTCAACCAGCACTTCTTGATTCAGTGCTTTAGGTTAGTAGTCAACGCCCTCTGGCTTGGTCGATTAATCATTGCTGCCACCCAATCTCGGACTGACTGCTTTTTACATATGTCATGTTTGTCATTTAACTCATCTGTCTTTCTCGGAGCAGTATAGTCACTACCAAAGTACCCCTTGTTGATAGCCTCCGCGGAGATACCAACCTTCACTCCTCGCAACTCGACCTCCATCAATGGGTCAATCTCAATCAGCGGCTGTCTCAATTTTTTGACTTTGGCAATCAGTGCTCCATATGAAGCATATAGCTCCCACACTAATATTGGGTTGTACTCCCCAGGAGATATGTTCAGGAAGCCCAACTTATAATGCTCAATGGTGGCTCTGGAGCGGGGAAGGATCTCAAGACCCTCAAAGTTGATCCGCCGCTCCTAAAAAATGGTTCTATTCTCATGCGGCCCGTCACCATTTTTCAATGCAATCCCAATGTCAAATAGGTCCTTAGCACCCTCAACTGTGAACTGGAGCCAATCATCTTCTAAGTGTTTTGTTCTGACCTCTCTAGATTCAGTGGCTTCATCACCCTCAATTGGAATAAATTCTGCTGAGTAGGGGATCCGGTGGGTGACTGGAAGGCCTGCGAATCACCTCCAGATGGAGAAGCAGGTGAACAGCTGCATCGCTTCGGCTCCCTCACAAGACCCAGATGCAGATGATTCCTCCTCTTCAGACTGGGAGGAATCGGGGGGTGTAGGAGCTAGTACTGTGACCTGCCTATTCCATACGGGAATGGCAACCCTGTTCTTTCTCTCCGGCATAACCTCAGGTTCATCATCTAAAGGGTCATCTCTCAGAGCATGTTGAACATCGGGCCTCCTTCTACCCATTTGTCTCTACATTTGCCTCGAACCACCCCCTCGTGTAATGGTCACTTTAGGTGGAGCCATACCTGTAAGTATCAAAACCATAATCTAGTTAATCTGTACAAGTGAAATTCAAACTAACTGAAAAATCAAAAAAAATTGTCAGTTCTCTGAAACTTGGTCTGCAGATCATCAATGTGCAAGGACGAATCGTCGAACATGTCGACGGACTGTCGAACATCTTAACGGTACCGTCTTTGTACAAAGAGGGTCCGTCAATATGGACGGCCTGTCTTCAGCAACTAGAGTTCTACAAATTTTACGTTCATACCCGACCATATAGATATCATACAATACTAACATATTTTGGGGTTCGGGGCTTTGGGTTACTCAGACTTCACCCTAATTTTTTACCTTTTTGACCTTTGGTACTTTCTCGGGTTTCGTTTGGTGGGTATAACGACATGAAACCAAAAATTTTAATCGAAATACCCTCCAACAATTTGGAGTTACTCAGACTTCACTCTCAGATTGCAAGTTTATTAGAATTTCCTTTTTATGAACCATTGGCGGGCATAATGAATCAACACAAATTGTGGATCAAAATGCCCTCCAACTCAATAGGGGTACGATATTCTCATCCCCACAAGTCCTACTAATAGCAAACATACCAAAATCCCTTCCCCCAACCAGTAATTTCACAATATTTCACTGTTAAGCAAGAATCTCATCAAATAAAAACAATCCTAGGTCATTATTTCTACCCTTTTCGTTCAACATCACAAATATTACAACCCTTCCGCAGTTAATACACCCCTTACTCAATTAATCATGAAACAAGCACGCGTCTCGTTCCCATTCTATGAACACAATTAAAGTAGGAACCCTGGTGTGTTTGTAAGAAATTTTCTACGGATTATCAAAATAAACCAAGAGAGGGCATTTTTGGATCTAATTACCTTTTGAAAAAGAGTTCCTCTGAAAAACTTGGGTGAAAATAAGAGAGAATGCAGGAAAATTTTGTGAGAATAAAGCAAAGGATTGTTTTGTTTACTGTGGTGGTGAGATGGAGGGTTTAATAGGGTTGTTTAGGAATTTGAGAAGTTTTGATGGAAGAGGGAAAGTGGGTATTGGATTGAAGAGTTGGAGAAGTGGGGAAGTGGGGAAGAAAGAAAGACGCGGGTAATGAGGGATTTTAAATCCCTGCTCGTCGTTTTGTTTTAAACCCATGGTATTTTATTTATTTATTTATTTTAATTTTAAATACGCAGTACTTACCTGGGAAATTCGACGGGCCGTCGTTGTACATCGACGGTACTATTGAATTTCGACGATTCGTCGAATTGCCCGTTCAGAAAGTTAAAATTTGCAAACTCTCTGAGCTGGGCCTCTGCACACCGTCAATGAACTTCGATGGTCCATCAACACTGTTGACAGTCCGTTAATTTGCACTGAGCACCTGAGTTCAGTTCCTGCACACTCAACACCTGTTAAACACTCCAGATATACTACTAATAAATAAAGAAAAACTTAAAATGTAATACAGAAATCTAAACTTGGGTTGCCTCCCAAGAAGCGCTTGATTTAACGTTGCAGCACGACAGTGTCACCAATTTACTCTTGGTTAGGACTCGCCGAGTCAACATTCGTTCCAAGGTGCTTCAATCGATATCGGTCAACAATTCTATCCCCCGAAATGCAACCATGGTAGTGCTTCACCCTCTGCCCGTTCACCTTAAATGTCCGAGTTCCATCTTTAGACTTCAATTAAATTGATACATGGGTTAAGACACTTACCACTTCAAAGGGACTTGACCAACGTGATTTCAATTTGCCCAGTAGCAGCTTCAATCTAGAATTAAATAGGACAGGATCACCCTTGTAGAATTCCCGCTTCAGGATTTTCTTGTCATGATACTGCTTTATCCTCTCTTTGTATAATTCCATACTTTCATAGGCCTGATAGCGGAACTCATCCATCTCGTTGAGCTGAAACAACCTGAGTTTGGTCACTTCTTCCTAATTCATGTTCAATTTCTTCAAGGCCAACATGGCCTTATGTTCAAGTTCAACTGGCAGGTGACATGCTTTGCCAAAAACTAGATTGAAAGGCAAGTCCCAATTGGACTCATGAAGGTAGTTCGGTAAGCCCATAGAGCATCATCGAGCTTGCGGGCGCAATTAGTTCTGTTCGCATTCACTGTTTTTGCTAAAATACTCTTTATCTCCCGATTTGAGACTTCAACTTGCCCACTTGTCTGAGGATGATAAGGGGTTTCCACCCTATTCTTGACTCCATACTTCTCCATCAATTCGGCAAAGGCTCTATTGCAAAAGTGAGAACCTCTATCACTAATTATCGCCCTTGGGGTACCAAAACGAGTAAATATGTTCTTTTGCCAGAATTCCATGACACTCTTGGCTTCGTTATTAGGTAAAGCCACCGCTTCTACCTATTTAGAAACATAGTCAAAAGCTACCAAGATGTACTTCATGCCACCAGAGCTTACAAAGGGCCCCAAAAAATCAATCCCCCAAAAATCGAACACCTCAACTTTCATTACAAAGTTCATAGGCATCTCTTGCCTCCTACCAATGTTTCCCTGCCATTGGCACTGATCACAAGAATGCACCATCAAATTAGCATCATGAAAGAGAGTAGGCCAATAGTAACCACATTCGAGAACCTTTGCAGCAGTCCTCGTACCACTATGATGTCCCCCGACTGGAGAGTCGTGGCAAGCCTTAAGAATCTCCAGTACCTCACTATCTGGAACGCAACGCCGAATAATGTTATCAGCGCAAGTTCTGAATAAGTATGGCTCATCCCTATAGTAGTGACGAGAATTGCGCAAAAAATTCTTTTTGTGATAAGCTTTGATCTCTTCAGGAATGATACCAGTCATCAAATAATTAGCAAAATCCACATACCAAGGTGCCACTTGCATAGACACCGCCAAAACTTGCTCATCCGAAAACGCATCTTCAATATCAAGCTCTTCTGCTAGTACCCCAGTTTCCTCAAGCCTAAAAAGATGGTCAGCAGCTTGATTTTCGGACCCTTTTCGATCTTTCACCTCGAAATTGAACTCTTGTAACAAAAGGACCTAACGAATCAGAAGCGGCTTAGCTTCCTTCTTTGCCATAATATACCTCAACACAGCATGGTCAGTGTACAACACAACCTTGGACCCTAACAAATACGACCGAAACTTCTCAAAAGCATATACTATAGCAAGCAGCTCTTGATCAGTCACTGTGTAGTTCATCTACGCCGCATTAAGAGTCCTGCTAGTATAGTAGATCAGGTGCATAATCTTATTGTGCTTCTGGCCAAGCACTGCATCAATCGTGAAGCCACTCGCATCGCACATCAACTCAAAAGGAAAGGACCAATCAAGAGTAACAATGACAGAAGCAGAAGTAAGACACTCCTTCAATTCATCAAATGCCTTTCGGCACTTGTCATCAAACTCAAACTTAGCCTCTTTTTCAAGAAGCTTACACATCGGGTTAGCAATCTTGGAGAAATCTTTGATGAAGCGCCTGTAGAACCCAACATGTCCCAAGAAACTCTGGACGCCTTTGACTGAGATAGGTGGAGGAAGTTTTGCAATCAAATCTATCTTCGCTTGATCGACCTTAATTCCCTTTTTAGAGATTCCTTCACCATAAAGTGGCACATCTCCCAATTTAGCAAGAGATTTATCTCTTCACATCTTTTCAGCACTTGACCCAGATGGCCAAGACAATCATCAAATGAATCGCCCACAATAGAGAAATCATCCATGAACACTTCCAAGAAATCTTCTACCATGTCAGAAAAGATCGACATCATGCACCTCTGAAAAGTGGTTGGTGCAATACACAACCCAAAGGGCATTCGGCTAAACCCAAACGTCCCATAAGGACAAGTGAAAGTCGTCTTCTCTTGATCTTCTAAGGCCATGTTGATCTGATTGTTAGGACAAGTGAAAGTCGTCTTCTCTTGATCTTCTAAGGCAATGTTGATCTGATTGTAGCCAGAGTATCCTTCTAAGAAGCAATAGTAAGACCTCCCAGCTAGCCTATCCAACATCTGATCTATGAACGGTATGGGAAAGTGGTTTTTATAAGTGGTAGTATTCAGCTTCCTATATTGCATTCAAACATGCCATCCAGTAACTGTTCGAGTGGGATTCAGCTCATTCTTTGCATTAGGCACCACGGTGATACCTCCTTTCTTTGGAACACATTGAACAAGACTCACCCACTTGCTATCTGTAATCGGATACACTACCCCGATGTCTAACCACTTTATGATCTCCTTTTTCACGACCTCTTGCATGTTTTGGTTCAATCTCCACTGATGTTCAACACTCGACTTGTTGTCCTCCCCTAACTGAATTTTATACTCACAAATACCAGAAGGAATACCCTGAATGTCTACTATGATCCAACCAATAACATGTCTATACTCGCGCAAAATCTCCACTAGTCGCTCAATTTATTCCTCAGTTAGTAATGCTGAAACTATCACTGGCAATGTCTTGTTTTGACCAAGGAACTTATACCTCAAGTGTGAAGGGAGCTGCTTAAGCTCAAGCTTTAGTGGCTCAATAATAGAAGGCTTAGCTGGTAGAGTAGTTCTATTTGCAAGGTCGAGATCAAGCTGTCTTGGGTAGTAAGTGTAAGAACCCGGATCCCCAAGCGCATTTATAGTTTCCACGTTGCCCTCCATATTATCAGCATCAAAGTTCATTAGAACAGCCGCAAGAGCTTCTCCTAAGCTTTCTTCTTCCATTTTATGTTCGATAGCATCATCAATCCCATCAAACGAATCAATAATCAAGATACTCTCATAAGCACTTGGCAACTTCATCCTCTTGCTTGCTTGGAAAGGTACTTCTTTATCATTCACTCGAAACTTGATTTCATTCTTTTTAGAGTCCATAAGTGCTCTGCCCATAGCAAGGAAGGGTAATCCCAAGATGATGGGAATATCTCTATCAACTTCACAATCCAAAATAATGAAATCAGCAGGCAACATGAACTTACCCACTTGCACCAACACATCATCTATAACCCCAACTGGCTTCTTGATGGATCTGTCCGCCATTTGTAATCGCATAGAAGTCGTTCTAGGCATTCCCAATCCGAATTTTTTGAAACTAGCATGGGGCATTAGATTGATACTCGCCCCATTATCACATAGAGCACGAGTGAATGCATGAAGCCCAATATTACACAGAATGGTAAATGCCCCCGGATCTCCCTTCTTCTGAATTGTGGTGGAAGCAATAATCCAACTCACACGATGAGTTAAATTCACTGTCTCATGCTGAACAGACCTTTTGTTCGTGAGCAGGTCTTTCACAAACTTAACAAATCCGAGCATCTCTTTGACAGCATCTAAGAATAGAAAATTCACTGTTAACTACTTCAACTAATCATATAAATTTTGACACTTAGCATCATCATTCTTTTTTGCCAACCTCTGAGGAAAGGGAGGTTTTGCTTTGTACATCTGAGTCAAAGGGTGAAGAGCCCCTTTTATCGTCTGTCTCCTAGTATCAGCAGCAACATCTGGAACATCAGCATTTTTCTCTTCAACATGGACCTCATCATATACCATAGGCATATCAGAATGCACCTCTTTTTCCTCAATAAGCAGATCTAGATCAACCGCCTTCTTGTCAACACCTTGAAGTATTTTACCGCTTCTCGTGCTAATAGCAAAAGTACGCTCCGTACCACCACCATTCTTCGGGTTTGGAATAGTATCACTGGCAAGTCTTCCTTTTCTAACAGGATGATGCTCTTTCGAAAGATCACGTATCTGCTGTTCAAGGTTTTGAATAGCCGCTGAGTGAGAAACCACTGTCTCTGATAGACCAGATAATGTCTTTTCAGTATTTGTCTGAGCCAACACTTTTTCAAGCATTGACTCCAACATCGAACTACCTTGATCATTAGACTGTCCTTTTGGTGGAATATTGTTACACCTCAGCAAAATTTTGCGCTACCAAGGTCATAGACAGCTTAGTATGGGCTTGAGGAAGAGCAAAGTTATGCAAGGATTAAGGAGAAAGGTTATATTATAAAAGTGTAATAACGGTATACATATGACATTCGGAGGCCATATAGGGTGAATTGGTTAATATGTCACTTGACGGAAAGCCCTCGTTGCTGTAAGCTAAGTGGGGCCCACACGCCAGAGTTTTATAAAGGACATATGAAGATATATGAGTAGTAAATGGAAATTTGAGCAAGTCTTAAGAAGGACCCATAAGCCAAATATGGGCATAAGCCCTCCAAAAGGACTATTTAAGGAAATATTTTCAGATGATCTGACTTGGAGGGGCCAAAACGCTATTATAAGTTTGGAATTTGGACAAATACAAAGAATGAAAGTTGTATATAATTGAAAGAGATTTACAACCATATGTCGTGGGCCCTCACACAGTATCGGTATCAAGAGTTATAACCTTTTTACTGAACGAACGTGCAGGCTGAAAAATTAAGCCAGCGCAAACGCGCCCAAAGGGGGTGCGATCGCACTGAAGGAATTTTAAGTCGGTCCAGGCAGAACCTGGACCGCTATTTAAAAGGGCTTACCCCTTATTTTCCTCAACAAACACCTCAAATATTCTCCAACAATCTGGAGAATTCTCCCCAAACCCCCAAGCCAAATTTTAAGCCTAAACCAGCTATAATTTAAAAATCCCGATCCAGACGGTGTATAGTTCCGATTACAAAATTGTGTATTGAGGGGTTGTGGCTTAAGCTCAAGGTGGAGGAGTGAAGATATAGCATTATTATCGAGATAAAGGTATGAATCTCTTGTTATTAACATTAATCTTGGTTTAATTACGGAGAAGGAGTTATTAAATTGTTGTTGTAAATTAATTTTGTTGGTGGAAATATGGGACAAACACCATATGGGCTGTTCTATGGAAAAATTTGATATGGGAAATGATGTTATTGATGTTGGTATTGTTATTGTTGTGTTGGTTGTTGAATTGAGAATTCGGGCTAGGCATATAAACATGGGAGATGCTGCCCGATTTTCGGCAGAATATAGAATAGTTTGATTTGAAACTTGGAATAAGTGTGCGATAAAGAGGCTAACGTTAGTGTAAATCCTCTTAAATGTAGACTTGCGAGCTCGGACGAATAAACGTAGCTAATAGGAGGTTGAACATGTATGTTAAGGCTCGTCCCTCTCTTTCAAAGGCATGATTCCTATGTTATGATTCCATAAATGTTTCCATAACAGCCTTGTTTTCAAAAGCTCGAAGTTCATGACTCTTAAATCCTCTTATGATTTTAAGTGGAATATGTTCCATGATGATAATTCTCTTCTTTTGAAACTCTGAAGCTGTGATTTAAGGGCATTATGAGATTATTGAGGCATTCCATAAATCCCTTAACCGTACTTATTATTGATGGTCTCACCTCATGTTACTTGTTCCTTCGAGATGAGATATAGCGATGATAACGATTCTATTTCCAGTGCTACCTAAGTCCATGATTCTCGAGACTCTCGTGACATCGTTGATTTTATCTTGCCATGGTTGATCCTTTAAGGATTGATATGATGATTATGGTAATGCTAATGATGATGTTGATTTTATTTATGCATTTATATATATATATATATATATATATATATATATATATATATATATATATATATATATATATATATATATATATATATATATATGTTTGTATGTATATGTGTGTTACATCCCACTGATCAACTAGGGATAAAATCGAGTCCCGAAAGGGCCGGGTAAGATATATATATATATATATATATATGTGTGTGTGTGTGTGTGTGTGTGTGTGTGTGTGTGTGTGTGTTACATCCCACTGATCAACTGGGGATAAAATCGAGTCCCGAAAGGGCCGAGTAAGATAACATCGAGTCTCGAAAGGGCCAAGTAAGATAACACCGAGTTCCGAAAGGGTCGGGTAAGATAGCACCGAGCCTATATGGCTGGGTAAGATAGCACCGAGCCTATATGGCTGGGTAAGATAATACCATGTAAGATGATATATATATGTATATATATATATATATATTACCGCACCTTAACGGCCAGTCGAGATATTATATATGGATATGTATGGAAAAGTATTTTTTTTAAAAAAAAAAAGCTAAGCATGCACGACATTCGCCTTAAAAGGGCATTCAAAGGCACAGGTTGATCCCTTTTATGTTACTTATCCTCATACATTCATTATATTATTTCCTATGTTCGGTATCTCTTAATATGTAACTATTCATGCCTTACATACTCGGTACATTGTTTGTACTGATGTCCCTTCTTCTGGACGTTGTGTTCATGCCCGCAGGTGTAGATAGACGAGACAAGGATCTTCCATAGTAGGCTGCTTCAGGTACCAATTCTAATTGGTGAGCTGCATTTCTTCCTGGAGCACTGCCGAGTCTATATATATATATATGTATGTATGATTTTGTTTAGGTTATGTCGGGGGCCCTGTCCCGACTAGTATACTTCAGTCATGCTCATAGAGGCTTTGCAGACAGTTCATGTGTACAGCTTAGTCATAGTGTGATGATAGTAATGTTGGCATCACGGGTCCAATGTACATATACTTATGCATGATATTATGTTCGTATTTAGCCTCTCGATCCTATTGTTTCCATTTGAGACACGAAGGATGTAAGTTATAAGTTGGTTCGCTCGGTTTTCGTAAGGTGTCGGGTGCCAATCACGCCCTACCAAGGGTGGGGTGTGATAAATATAAGGGTTGGAACTTCTGTTTCCGAAGTTACCATTGTTGTTGTATCTACCTTGGTTCGCTCCACCATAGTTGTTATTGTAGTTCCCTTGGTTGTTGTTGTATGCACCCTACCCTTATTGAGGTCTCCAGTTTCTCTGAATTGGCCTAAGAATATCCCCTTTTTCTATGTAATCTGCATATTTAACATTCTCAACTGGCGGAGGGGGACCCTCTTGATATGGACCCTCTTGGACTTGGTACATTCCAAGTGGCGTGCCTGAGATATCTTCACAAACGTTCACCTTCTTCGATTCCCTCTCATCAAGCCTCTTTGTCAGTAAAGAGAGACTAGTGGCCAATATTGCCAACGTCTGCTGCGTCTCCTGGCTATCCTTCACAATATTTTGGATCAATGGTGTCCCAAGTGATAACCAATCAGAATTACTCAAATGCCATGCTTGACTGTGTGTAGTCAATCGATCAAGTGTATCAGTAATATTAGCATAGGACATATTCATGAAACAGCCGCTAGCAGCATTATTGGCTATTGCTTGGGTCATAAGATCCAACCCTCTGTAGAACTTCTGCTTTAGAATCTGATATGGGAAACCATGGTTTGGACTCCTATCCAAATATTCTTTGTACCTCTCCCAAGCTTCAAAAAGTTCAACCCAATAATAATCAAAGACATAAATAAATGATCAATCAAGCGGAAAAGAATAGATATGTAAATCTCACGATATATATATATATATTAAAGATAGTGCGGAACAATAATAATAAAACACCCAGGGTCTAGTCTAAGTCATACAAGAGCTTCTAAAAGGAAATAATACAAGTCTGGAGTAATAATACATCAAAATGTCTATGTCTCTGAATAGGAATAGGACATAAATAAAAGAGAAGTCTCCAATGCAGTGAACGGCCGTGCTCACCCAGAAGACTCGGTGCTAATGCTGATGACGACAATCAGCCACGGGAGATGGAAGTAGACCCAACCTAATACTCTGCATTCATAAAGGAATGCAGCAAGTACAGGTCAATACAAAACAACGGTACTGGTAGGCATCATTGGCCGACTAAGCATAGCAAACACAATTCAGATAATAAAGCAAGATAGGCAGTTAAACCAACAAGTATAAATCAAACATAATAGAAGTCGAGTATGAGTCAACGCCTAAGTCGAACATCTAATCCCAAGTGTGCGAAATCTCAATATATCAAGTCTAAATCCAACATCACAAGTACAACATCAAATCATCTCAGAATCAAGTCGCGATGCTATCCAATGGATGCAATGCAATGCCATGCATATGCTGTGTACACTTGTACTCCGGATGGAAATATTGACATCTCGGTAGCACAACCCCAGGTGACTCGCGAAGTCTAAGTGCCACCTATCTCGGATCTTTGCCCAACACACAGACAGGACCCCAGATCTTTGTCCACGGGTGGTTCCCACCAGCACCACCCTGCGGGACCCGCGTAGTCCATGCACTCTCTCAATCCACGATTTCGGGATGAACATCGGATATCGAACTCTCACGTCACTCAAGTAAAAATCGAGCCCAGCTTATCACAGTGTTTCATCAAGTATCTCAACAATGTATCATGAAGAATGAGAATGCGTGCAATGCATGTATCCACATCAATAATCATGCTTAATATCACAAGTACCAATAATGGGTACGCCAATAATATATTCAAATCACAAGTACTAACGGTGGGTACGCCAACAATATATCTGAATCTCAAGCACCAACCGTGGGTACTACAACAATACCATAATCAAAATGGAACAACAATTGCCAATATCTACTAACAACTCGTGGCATCAAGCCAACACAATAGAACAACCAATCACAACACAATAGGATGGCTAGTCCCAAACACACAACAGGGCCTAACCCATGACAATATCCATCCCAACTTCATAACCGAAGGTTCACATGCTTTCTCTGACGATATAATCTAAATATATGCTTGTTATGCGAAGTCTCACTAAAGGTAAGCCATAACCTACCTGGATGGCCGAACAACGACACCAACAATCACTCTATAGCCTTGCCCTTCCGCTGAGCCTCAGAAACAAAGTAGTCTAGGCATATTCGAAATCTAAATTAGAAATCACGAAGAACGATACTAATATTGCTACTATTCAATTTAGGTCAAATCCAACCCTAGAATTGGGGAAACGGGGCCCACAGGGTCAAAACGAGAAATTCAAAATAGGTGATCATAACCCAACCACTAATTGCTGATTTAACTCAAGGACAGGCCTAATTTCTTATTTCAAGCAAAACTCCCAAAATTAGGTATAAACCCTAACTCTTTAATTCAAGAATTCAACTCTAATAATGGAAGATATATGATTAACAAATTAGATTCATCAAAATCTAGCATAAACCCCATCAATTTCATCATTAATAAGCCTAGAGAAAAATGTTTGTCAAAACCCACTTTCATATTCCAATACTAAGGGATTATTAAGAGAAAGGGGAATCTATGATGATTAGGATTAATGAAATAGAAAAAGGATTAGGGAAACTTACCACCAAGAATCTTCTCTAAAAATCTCCAAGAATAGATCCTAAGAGTTCTATTTTCGAAATGAAAATAAATGATAGACTAACGGCTTATTTAAAACACACTTAATGAAATAACAGGCCCGTTACTGCCACGACGGTAAGGGGGCCGCAACAGCGGCGCCGTTACAGCGCCCAGAAGACCGTCCTAGCAGTCTGGGCCAATACCCTTTGGCCGCCCCAGCAGTCAACCAACCGCAACAGTTGCGCCGCTGGGACGTCACTGGTGCCACTAATGCGGACACCAGGTACCAGAAATCCTCCAATTTTTCTAAGTTTCAATCGAAATCCCGAACCATTCCCAAGGCCATCTCCTCACAAACCACATAGACAGACCCATACAAAAATATGCTATGAACGCGCTCGTGGCCTCGGAATTCCCAACGGAGGTCTCGTTGACCGAGTCAACCCCTGATACCTCATTTCCATTTTCCCAACCCAAGTCCCAAAATGCATCCGAGTGCATTGGGAACTGAACCAGATGTACACACAAGTTCTAAATGACCATTTGGACCTCTCGAAATCGACGAATTTTTGAAAAAGGTCCGTTTACCCAAAAGCCAACTTTGGGTCAACTATTTCTCACTTTAAGCCCAATTTCACCAAAAAGTTATTCGAATCCGATCTAGACACCTCGAAAAGTGTGTCAACAGTCCTCTCGGGTCAAAAGAGAGCTAATCAATGCTCGGGAAAGGGTAAAAAATGCTGCAAAGACTATAATGACCAAACAGGTCATTACATCAGATACCTATTGAACCGTCACTCGTCCCCGAGCGAAGAAAAGAAAAGAAGTGAAAAATACTTCAATCAGTAAACAACTGAGGATATCAGCTATGCATGTCAGACTCGGTCTCCCAAGTAGCCTCCTCAACAAACGGTGCTTCCATTGCACCTTTACAGAAGCAATCTCTTTCGAACTCAACTTTCAAACCTGCCTATCCAAGATAGCAATAGGCTCCTCCTCATAAGTAAAATTCTCATCAAGCAATACAGAATCCTAATGAACAATGTAGGTACCATCGGCAAGGTACTTCTTTAGCATCAAAACATGAAAAATCGGATGAACTCCCGCAAATCCTGGCGGCAATGCCAACTCATAAGCTACATCACCCATACGGTCAACAACCTCAAATGGACCGATATACCCGGGGCTCAACTTTACCCTCTTAACAAACCTCATAACACCCTTCATGGGTAAAACCTTCAATAGAACCTGGTCACTAGTAGCAAACTCCAAATCCCAGACCGTCCGTTCCACATACATCTTTTGCCGACTCTGAGCTATCAAAAGCTTGGCTTGAATAACTCTAACTCTATCAAGGGACTCTCTCAACCGATCTGTACTCCAAGGTCTAGCCTCAAACCCATCAAACCAGCCAACTAGAGATCTACATCTCCTACCATATAAAGCCTCAAATGGCGCCAACACTCGAATGATAACTATTATTGTACGCAAACTCTACCAATGGTAATTGCTGATCCCAGTGACCACCAAAATCAATACCACACGCTCTCAACATATCCTCGAGCAAATGAATGGTCCGCTCGGACTGGCCATCGGTCTGGGGATAAAAAGTTGTACTAAGATCCAATCGAGTACCCAACTCCTCATGAAAAGCCCTTAAAAAACAAGAAGTGAAGATAGTACCCTGATCATATACAACAGAAATAGGAACCCCATGCAACCTCACTATATCCCGGATGTTCATCTTGGCTAACTTCTCCGCGGTATAGGAAACCTGAACTGGAACAAAGTGAGCGGACTTAGTCAACAGATCAACTATCACCCAAATGGAGTCTAACTTGCCCAAGGTCTTCGCAAGACCCATAACAAAATCCATGGTAATCCTCTCCCACTTCTACTTGGGAATGGGCATCCTCTGAAGCACCCACCGGGCCGCTGGTGCTCATACTTTACCTGCTGACAATTTTCACACTTAGCCACAAAATCAACTATGTCTCTCTTCATCCGACACCACCAATAGTGCTGTCTCAAATCACGGTACATCATAGTTGCCCCGGATGAATAGAGTAGCGAGAGCTATGAGCCTCAGACAAGATCAACTGAATCAAATCACCAACACGCGGAACGCACACGCGTCCTCTAATCCTCAAAATTCCCTCAGAATCAATCACGGCCTCCTTGGCCTTACCCCTCAAAACTCTATCTCGAATGTTGCTCAACTGAGCATCCTCAAACTGATGAGTCCTGATCCGATCCAATAAGGACGAACTCACCTCTACCCAAGCCAAAATCCTGCCAATCCTACCTGGGGCTGAAATATCAAGGTGAACGAAACTGTTGGCCAGAGTTTGAACCTCTATGACCAATAGTCGCTCGGAAATAATCAATCGAGATAAACTCCCCATACTCACTGCATTGCAACTCAAGGTATCAGCCGCCACATTGGCTTTCCCGAAATGATAAAGAATAGAGATGTCATAGTCCTTCAGGAGCTCCATCCATCGGCGCTGCCTGGAAATAAGATCTCTCTCCGTAAACACATACTGAAGACTATGGTGATCGGTGAAAACCTCATAATGAACACCGTACAAATAATGCCTCTAAATCTTTAAAGCGAAGACCACGGCCAATAACTCCAATTCATGGGTAGGGTAATTCTTCTCATGAACCTTTAACTGACGGGAAGCATAAGTTATCACTCTACCCTCCTGTATCAACACAGCACCCAAAACCATACGGGAGGCATCACAATAAACAGTAAAATCCTTACCCTTCACGGGTAATGCTAAGATCGGGGCTGTAGTCAAAAGAAGCTTGAGCTTTTGAAAGCTCTCCTCATAATCATCTGTCCACTAGAAAGGAACATCCTTCTGAGTCAATCTAGTTAAAGATAAAGTGATAGCAGCAAAACCCTTCACAAAGCGACGATAATAGTTGGCCAAACGCACAAAACTACAAATCTCAGTAACAGTAGTGGGCCTCGCGCAACTCCTCACAGCCTCAATCTACTATGGGTCAACTATAATCTCGTCCTTAGACACAACATGGCCCAAGAATGCTACAGACTCCAACCAGAACTCACACTTAAAAAACTTAGCAAACAGGCTATGTTTCCTCAACAACCGAAGAACAGAACGAAGATGGCTCTCAACTCAGCAGGTGCCATCCGATATGGCGAAATAGAAATAGGGCGAGTGATCGGATCCAAGTCAATACATAAATCAATGTCACGATCAGGTGGCATACCCGGTTGATCCGATGGGAATACCTCCACGAACTCGCTTACAATAAAAATAGACTTAAGGGGTGGAGATGCAACCGTCGTATCACGAACATGATTCAAATAAGAAAGACACCCCTTACTTACTAACTTCTTCTCCCGAAGGAAGGAAATGATCTTCTTCAGAGCTGGGCTAAGAGCACCCCTCCACTCAAGCCTATGAATGTTCGGCATGGCTAAGGTAACTGTCTTGGTGTGACAGTCCAAGATCGCGTGATAAGGAGAAAGCCAGGACATCCCTAATATAATATCAAAGTCCACCATATATAGGATCATCAAATCTACCCAAGTGTCATACCCCATAAAAGTAACCAAACAAGATCGGTAAACTCGATCAACAATCACAGTATCTCTGATCGGAGTAGACACATGAACAGGTATATCTATGTTATCACAAGGCAAATCCCAACCAATAAAATGAAATGCAGATACATACAAATAGGTGGATCCAGGATCAAATAACACATATGCTACTCTATGACGGACAGAAATAGTACCTGAAATCACAGCATCTGAGGCCTCTGCCTCGGGCCTACCAGAAAATGAGTAACAATGGGATCCACCAGGTCCGCCATGCGATCCCCCTCTCACATTTTGGGAACCACCTCTTGAACCATGAGAAGTACCGTGGCCTGACTGAGCATCGCCCCTCTGAGAAGCCCCACTTCGACCACCAGATGATGTCAGAGTCCTAGGTGGCTGGTAATCCCGCCTGGGTTGGGGGCATCTCCTAGCAACATGCCCAACCCCTCCACAAGAAAAACAGGTAATAGGAGACGAATGCTAATACACAGACGCTGAAGTCCCGGATGAAGCAGCTCTATCCACTGGTCTGGAGAACGAACTATCAGGATCCCTCTACATGGGTGGCTCACTGGGGGAAACCTGTAACGCTGAATGCACAGGACGACCGGAATATGGCTGATGCGGCCTCAAAAACTGACCGGCACCCCTCGAACCAGAACCACCATAACTCCCAGTCTGCTAGGGCCTCTTGTCACTACCACCAAAAGCATGGTCCTTAGCGACCTCAAGCATAGAAGCATGCTCCATAATGGACTGGAAGGAAGCCCCCATAGACTTCATCTAAAGATATGAAATCTGTAAAGAGCCCACTAGTCCCCTAACAAAATGCCTGATCCTATCGGCCTCAGTAGGGATCAAAGGAGTAGAATAGCGGGCCAGATATAGAAAGCGGGTCACATAAGACTCCAAAGACATGCCCTTCCGCTCAAGATGTAAAAAATCCTCCCTACGTGCCTCTCGTAAAGATAGGGGCGCATAATTCTTAAGGAAGGCTCGGTAAAATTGAGTTCAAGTCAAGTGAGGGGAACCCTCAGGTCCGCAAGCCATGAAATACCTCCACCACGTCTTCGCATCACCGCGAAATATGGTAGGACACATAATCAACCCCGTGGGTCTCCACGATCCCTATCCGGTGCAGCAACTCGTGCATATCAAAAATAAACTCATAAGCATCTCAGACGAAGTACCAGAAAACCTCGGCGGCTCTAACTTCCTGAATCTCCTACAAGGTCCTGATCAGACTCAGTCATAATAGCACCCTCTATGGGCCTAAGATTATCACCTGGAGCGGGTATCGCATCAATGCGAGAAGCCATAGCTGCAGTGGGATGTGCTACCCGCATAGGTCCGTGCTCAGGGGTCTGTGCCCTAACTCTGGTCTGTGAACCCCCGTCGGGAGTAGTAACAGCAGCTGCCACCTGCTAGGCATCAAGATGAAGTAGAACTCTGGCCATAGTATTATGCATGGCCTAATCAGAAGTAACCTCAGGCTGTGTCTGTGCTTGGGTCATACCATTCTCTGCGGCCTGGCCTCGATCCGGCTGATACTCTGGCTTGAGAGACGGAGATCTCTCTCACTGCCACCCTATCGTAGGAGCCCTACCCCTGGCTGGGGAAGCCCCGCTACGTCTCTCTTTGTCGCGTCCTCTGGCTGTCGCTCGCCCTCAGGTGGCAGCCATAGCTACGGGCTTTAGCACCTGACCTCGGGCCGTAGTAGCCTGAGTCCTCACCATATATGATAGAAGAGATAAGAGTCATATACCAATTGGAATAAAGTAGCATGAAAGAATGAAAGAAGGTGAGATTTCCTAAATGTCCTATAGCCTCTCACAGATAAGTACGGAGCTTATCGTACCGATCTACGAGATTCTACTAGAAAGGCTCTTGTATTATAGACCGGGTAACCTAGTGCTCTGATACTAACTTGTCATGACCTATTATTCCTAAGTCGTGCGGGCACTTACCTTTCCCACCTCGGTAAGCGAATCCTAAACCCAACAATAATTAAAGACATAAATAAATAATCAATCAAACGGAAAAGAATAGATACGTAAGTCTCACGATAGATATATATAGTAAAGATAGTGCGGAGCAATAATACTACCCCAGGGTCTAGTCTAAGTCATACAAGAGCTTCTAAAAGGAAATAATACAAGTCTGGAGTAATAATACATCAAAATGTCTGTCTCTGAATAGAAATAGTACTTAAATAAAAGAGAAGTCTCCAAGGCAGTGAACGGCCGTGCTCACCCAAAAGACTCGGTGCTAATGCGGATGACAACAATCAGCCACGGGAGATGGAAGTAGACCCAACCTGATACTTTGCATTCATAAAGAAATGCAGCAAGTGCATGTCAGTACAAAACAATGGTACTGGTAGGCATTATTGGCCGACTAAGCATAACTAACACAATTCAGATAATAAAGCAAGATAGGTAGTTAAACCAACAAGTATAAATCAAACATAATAGAAGCTGAGTATGAGTCAACGCCTAAGTCGAACATCTAATCCCAAGTGTACCAAATCTCAATATATCAAGTCTGAATCCAACATCACAAGTGCAACATCAAATCATCTCCAAATCAAGCCATGATGCAATGCAATCCAATAATGTATGGATGCAATGCAATGCCATGCATATGCTGTGTACCAGGTACCAGAAATCCTCCAATTTTTCTAAGTCTCAATTGAAATCTTGAACCATTCCCGAGGCCATCGGCTCACAAACTACACATACAGACCCACACATAAATACGCTATGAATGCGCTCGTGCCTTCAGAATTTCGAATGGGCATCTCGTTGATCCAGTCAACCCCCGATAACTCATTTGCATTTTCCTTATCCAAGTCCCAAAATGCATCTGAGTGCATTGGGAACTGAACCAGATGCACAAACAAGTTTTAAATGACCATCAAGACCTCTTGAAATCGACGGATTTTCAAAAAAGGTCCGTTAAACTATTTTTCACTTTAACCCCAATTTCACCAAAAAGTAACCCGAATCGGATCTAGACAACTCGGGAAGTGTGTCAACAGTCCCTGAGTCAAAAGTGACCTAATGAATGATCGGGAAAGGGCGATTCACGCTTTTCATGTGTTCATGCATACAATTTGAGGATATGATTGTTAGTCCGATAGGATCTTATTCCGGACGAGTGATGATGTTTTGGCACGTTCTATTAGCACTTGAGCCCGGATGGCTAAGAGACGGGTTATTGAGATATGATCAGATTGTGGCCGTGATCCGAGAAAATTATCGAAGCGGTGATATATGGGCTTCATGAGCTCCCTATGGGTCACGATTCATTAATATTCGAACGTGTGTATATCGAGAAATGGAAACAAAGTCCTTGCATTGCATTTGCACATCATTCATTAATTTTTATATATTGTTGTGGTGATTATTGGTACTGTTTTGCCTTATCTTAAAAATCTATCTGTTATGTGGCTTTAGTTGTTATTATGACTGGCATGTATTTCGGACTAACCACAGACAAGTGTGGTTGTGATGTCGAAGACTAGCCCTCGTCTCCATTCCAGAAAGGGTCGGTCAACGATGCATGCTGAGTATCCGTTGTTTATTGTACTCACGCTATACTTGCTGCACCTTTTTTGTGTGCAGACTCGATCCTTAGCACTAGCGCAGGCTGCGACTACCAGGTTCCCTGCTAGAGCATTGTTTGAGTGGCCGGGGTGAGCTCCTTGGATTCGGGATGGCTCCGAATTCTTCTTATCCTTTATTTTCTGTCTTCTTCATTTCAGACAGTTTCCTTATGTCTCAGACTATTTATACTCTTAGTAGTCCTTGTACTATGGTGACATCGAATTTTGGGGAAAGATTGTAATATTTACTTAAGTATTTCTATTTAAGATTGTTAAGACTTGAAAATGACTTGTATGCTTATTTCCACTTTTAATATTTCCTCTTATTTTGGGCTGTTAATGGTTGGTGTTAGCTTATAAGTATGGTGGGACTAGTGCCATCACGACTTGGTAAATTGAGTTGTGACAAATTGGTATCAGAGCCCTAGGTTAATCGATTACCAATACACGAACAATGTCGATTAGAGTCTCGCGGATAGGTACGATGAGCTCTGTACTTATCCTCATGAGGCTATAGGACATTTATAAAAACTATTATCTTTTGTTCCTTATCGTGCATAATTACTTTTAATGTGCTCTAAGACTTTTTTGTTTCATTCTCTCACAGACAGTGAGAACACGGTCAACAGTAGTAGGTGGTCAAGGTCCAACACCAGCTCCCGTACCTGCTCCCCGAGCTGCTAGGGGAGGTAGGGGATGAGGTAGAGGTCGAGGCCGAGCTGGATCACATGTTGTTAGAGCACCTGCAGCCGCTCACGATCTTGTTCCTAATACATCTCCTGAGCCAGAGGGCGGTGACCAAATCATGGGTGAGATACCCGTAGAGGTACTGGGTCAGGCTCCCCCAGTTCACCCGTTTATAGAGTTTTCCCAATATGTCGTGGGTCGTCTTCTAGTTATTATGATTAGATGTCTCAGGAAGGAATAATACCTGCTCTTTCTAAGGGTTCCCAAACTCGGGTAGGAGCACAGACTCCCACGCAGGCAGCTGCAGGTTTCAGAACTCCAAGACCGCGGCCAGCCGCCGCTGTGGCTCCTCAGGCTGTTCGAGCCCCAGTTGCAGGTGTTGTTACTCTGGGTATAGCTCTTCTGAGTTTGTTGCACCGCCAGCAGTTCAGCCTACTATAATTGTTGATGGGCAGAAGAGGTGGAACATGTTTGACAAGATGAAGCCGCAGACTTATGATGGATATCCTGATGCCGATGCTTATGAGTTCTTGGTTAGTTACCACGAGAAGTTGGACACCTTTGACTAGTAGAGTCCAATGGTGTGGGGTTTATGGTGATGCAGATGATTGGCCTCGCCAAGCAGTGGTGGAGGGCATTCTTGGAGACTAGAACCATTGGATCGCCTGCGCTTACTTGGGAGGAGTTTTCAAGAGTCTTCTTAGAGAAGTAGGTCCCTTTCAGCTTACGTGAGGAGAGGCGTGAGAGGTTTGACCATCTTAAGCAGGGATGTATGAGTGTTATTGAGTACGAGATGGAGTCTCATGCCTTGTCCTGCCATGCCTTGGCTATTCAACCTGATGAGAAGGAAAGGATCTACAAGTTCATTCGAGGTTTATCGTATCATCTCAAGGTTGCTGCTATGTTTGCTGCCTCTTTCGGCAAGGACTTTCAGGGTGTTATTGATGTTGAGCGGGGTATAGAGACCCTTAGGCACCAGGAGTTTGGGGATAGGTCTGGGAAGAGGCCTTGTTCTTTCGGAGGTTTTAGAGGTTTCTTTTTTGGATGTCATGATCACCATACTAGAGGCCAACGTCCTCAGTTCAGTCAGCCAGTCTAGGCAGCTATCCAGCCTTCTCAGGGTGGTATTTTAGGTTGTAGTGGTGGATATAGTCTGGGGCAGAGCTCTCAGTCGTCGTAGTCGTGATGGTTATTTCAGTTCTCCTCTTCAGTTAGCAGCCCGTGGTGGATGTTTTGAGTGTTTTTAGGTTGGGCACTATGCCAGAGATTGCCCTAGAGCACAACAGGGTGGTTCACACCCCAGTTCTCAAGTTTCGACTCTGAGGCAAGCTAGTCAGCCATCGAGAGGTGGTTCCCAGATTAGTAAAGGGAGTTCTCATTCAGGTAGGGGTGGCACCCGGACCGGCCGTGGAGGTGGTCATGGGGGTTCACAGTCGGGTGGTGGTGGAGCCTAGTGTTATGCATTTTCGGGTACACTAGAGGCAGAGGCCTAAGATGTTGTGATTACAGGTATTATTTTCGCTTGTCACCGGTCTACTATTATCTTATTTGATCCAGGTTCTACTTATTCATATGCGTCTACTTATTTTGCATTGGGCCTAGTTATTGTGTGTGAGTCTCTTGATGTTCCCGTTTATGTTTCTACTCCGGTGGGAGAGTCCGTAGTGGTGGATCGAGTGTACTGATCCTGTGTAGTCACTATGATCGGTTATGAGACTTGGGTTGATTTGATGATTCAAGATATGACGGACTTTGATGTTATTTTGGGCATGAGTTGGTTATCCCCGTACCATGCAATCTTGGATTGTCATGCCAAGGCGGTTACTTTAGCCATGCCTGGGAGTCCTAGATTAGAGTGGAAGGGTACGGTTAGTCCCGCGCCTAAGCAGATAGTGTCATTTCTTAAGGCGCGTTGGATGATTGAGAAAGGATGTCTAGCTTATCTTTCTTATATTCGTGATACCAGTGCCGAGACGCCTCCACTTGAGTCGGTACCGGTTGTAAGAGAGTTTCCTGAGGTATTCCCTACCGATCTACCTGGTATTCCTCCGGGCCAGGATATTGATGTTGATCCAGGTACCAGGCCTATTTCTATCCCTCCTCATCAGATGGCTCCTGCAAAGGGAAGGAATTGAAAGAACAGTTGTAAAATTTATTGAGCAAAAGGTTTATTTGTCCTAGTGTGTCCCCGTGGGATGTACCGATATTGTTTGTGAAGAAGAAGGACGGATCCATGAGGATGTGCATTGATTATAGGCAATTAAACAAAGTAAGTATCCCATTCCCAGGATTGATGACCTGTTTGACCAGCTTCAGGGAGCGTCAGTCTTTTCCAAGATTGATTTGAGATCCGGATATCATCAGCTTAAGATTCGGCCAGAGTTCGTACTCGTTATGGTCATTATGAGTTTTTGGTTATGTCTTTTGGGTTGACTAATGCCCCTGCAGCGTTTACGGAGTTGATGAATGATGTCTTTTGACCGTATTTGGACTCTTTTGTGATTGTATTCATCGATGATATTTTGATCTACTCTAGGAGTGGGGAGGAGCATGAGAGGCATTTGAGGATTGTTCTTGAGACATTGAGGGAGAAGAGGCTTTATGCTAAGTTCTCCAAGTGTGATTTTTATCTTAGTTCTTTGGCGTTTTTAGGGCATGTGATGTCCAAGGATGGTATCATGGTTAACCCACAGAATATTGAGGTTGTTCGTGACTGAGGCAGGCCTATTATAGTTTCATAGGTTCGGAGCTTTGTTGGTTTGGCTAGTTACTATTGATGATTTGTTGAGGGATTTTATGCTATAATATCTCCCTTACCAGATTGACCCAAAAGGTTGTTCCTTTTCAGTGGTCAGATGAGTGTGAGGTGAGCTTCCGAAAGCTCAAGGCCTTGCTGACTTCGGCTCCCATTATGACTCTTTTTATGGAGGAAGAGGGTTTTACCGTGTATTGTGATGTGTTGAGGTTGGGTCTTGGTTGTGTTCTCATGCAGAAAGGGAAGGCCATAGCCTATGCTTCTAGGCAATTGAAGGTGCACGAGAAGAAGCACCCCGTTCATGACTTGAAGTTAGCGGCGGTGGTGTTTGCTTTTAAGATTTGGAGACACTATCTCTATGGCGTGCATTGTGAGGTTTTCACGGATCATAAGAGTCTTTAACATAAATTCAACCAAAAGGATCTGAGCATGAGATAGCGAAGATGGTTAAAGTTACTCAAAGATTATGATATGTCTATCCTTTATCATCCGATCAAGGCCAATGTGGTCGCGGATGACTTGAGTCTGAAATAAGTGAGTATGGGTAGCCATGCTAGTCTCCAGGTTGGGGAAAGATCGTTGGCTAGGGAGATTCAGAGTTTAGAAAATTCCTTAGTTAGGCTTGATATTTCTGAACCTAGAAGGGTTCTTGCTTATGTAGAGGCACATTCTTATTTATTGGAGCATATTTGAGCTCAGCAGTTTGATGATCCAAAGTTGTGAAAAATTCGTGAGAAAGTGTTGAAGGGAAAGTCTCATAAGACAAGGCTTGATGAAGAAGGGATTTTGAGGATCAAAGGATGAGTGTGTGCTTCAGAATGGAGATTTGACTACTTTGATTATAGAGGAGGCTCACAGCTCAAGGTATTCTATTCACCCTGGTGCTATGAAGATGTATCGAGATATGAAGCAACATTATTGGTGGTGTAGCATGAAGAGGGATATTATGAATCTTGTGTCTCCGTGCTTGAATTGTCAACAAGTGAAGTATGAGTATTAAAAGCGTAGTGGGATTTCTCAAAGGATGCTCATTCTTGAGTGGAAATGGGAAAGAATTGCCATGGACTTTGTTTTAGGGTTGCCACTGACTTTGGGTAAGTTTGATTCCATTTGGGTGATTGTGGATCGATTGACTAAGTAAGCTCATTTCATTCCTGTTCAGACGATTTATACTTCTGAGAAGCTGGCTAAGATCTACATTCGTAAGATTTTTCATTTGAATGGAGTGCCCGTTTCTATTATTTCTGATAGACGGACTCAGTTCACCTCTTTCTTCTGGAAGTATTTGCAAAAGGAGTTGGGTACTCGGGTTGAGTTGAGCACAACATTTCATCCCTAGACTGATGGTCAGTCTGAGTGTACTATCAAGGTTTTGAAGGATATGTTGAGAGCATGTGTGATTGATTTTAGTGGTCATTGGGACTAACTCCTAGCATTGTCCGAGTTCGCTTACAAGAACAGTTATCATTCGAGTATTTAGATGGCTCCGTTTTAGTCTTTGTATGGTAGGAGATGTCGATCTCCCATTGGTTGGTTTGACTTCTTTGAGGTGAGTCCTTGGGGTACAAACTTACTTAGAGATTCGTTAGATAAAGTGAAGATTATTCAGGCTAGCCTTCTCACCTCTCAGAGTCGGCAAAAGAGTTAAGCGGGCCGGAGAGTTCGTGATTTAGTGTTTATGGTAGGTTATCGAGTCTTGCTTAAGGTTTCACCCTTGAAGGGTGTGATGAGGTTTGGAAAGAAAGGAAAGTTGAGTCCTCGTTACATTGGTCATTTTGAGATTATTCAGAGAGTTGGAAATGTCGCGTATAAGTTAGCACTACCTCCTAGTTTATCGAGTGTTCATCTAGTGTTCTATCTTTCTATGCTCAAAAGGTATGGTTTGGATGGTTCTCATGTCATTAGATGGGATTCGTTGATGCTTGATCAGAATTTGTCCTATAAAGAGCAGCCGATTGCTATCTTAGACCATCAGATTCGCAAGTTGAGATCCAAAGAAATTGCTTCTGTGAAGGTTTAGTGGAGAGGTCATCCGGTGGAGGAGGCTACTTGGGAGTCCGAGTTGGATGTGAGAGCGGGGTACCCTTAGTTTTTTGATGCCCCAGGTACGTCTTTTCCTTTTTCTTGTCTTTGATGTTCGAGGACGAACATGTGTTTTTGTGGTGGATGATGTAACGACCCATTAAGTCATTTTGGTTGCTTTCTTGCTTTTGCGTTTATGAACCCGCCCCTTTGCTTGTTTCGAAAATTTGCTAAGTTAAGTAACCTTTAAGTGTTAGGTTGACTTTAGGCGTCTTCGGGGGTAATTGTGTCTTTTAGAATTTTTGTTGGTTCCATTATCTTTGGGACGTTGAATATAGGTTGTTTGAGTGTTTGGTTCAGTTCCTGAGGGTCTTGGGGGCATTTTGGTCATTTGGTTGGAAAGTTGGTTTTTGCCCGTTCGGGGTTGACTTGTTCAACAAGACCTCTTTTAGAAATTCCGAGTGCATGTGCGATTTTGTAGCTCGTTTTTACATGTGTCTGCATATTTGGTTTGTCTTAGGGAGGTTCCGGGAGTGTCTCGGGATTTCAGGTGCTGAAAGTCAAAAACCAAATTTTGCTGGTTCTGGTGTACGCACTGGTGCGAGAAAGGATCCGCCCTGACGGATGCGCTCTAGCGAGAGGAGGCCCTAAGGAGTGAAGGTCTGGTGAATTGGTCTTGGTCTGCCCCTGCGAAGGATTTCCTGCAGGTGCGCGTGCGCAACCGCGAGATTTGCTCCGCCTCTGAGGAGTTCCAATGATTGCGTGGGGTTCGCCATGGTGAGGATGTTTCTGCCGGTGCGAACTTAGGTGAGTAGGTGCGTGAATCGCTGAACAAAATGTGGTTCTTAGTATCTTTTTCCTTTAGACTTCCATTAGAAAACCCCTAAGTTTGAGAGCGATTTTGAAGGAGAATTGAAGGCAATTCAAGGAAAAATCATTGGGTAAGTCTCCTAACTTGGTTTTATGACTATTTCCATGATTTAGACCCATGACCCATGCTTAGAATGTTGATTTTAAGAGACGAATTTGAAGGTTTTGGAACCGAACTTGAGAATTGGGGGTTTTAGAAATTAAGCATGAATTAGTGATTATTATTGGATGATTTTCAATTTATGGGTTATATTGAGTATAAGGATCATGATTCTAGGTTCAATTTACTATTTTGCCCTTTTGGGTTCGGAATACTAATTTTAGGACTAAATTTGGGGGTTTTGGATTATGTAGAAATACGGGATTGATAGACTCGTATTCTAATGAATAATCCTTATTTGACTAGACTTGGTTCATTTGGAGACTATTCATAGTGGCAATAGGACGTCGTGATTCGATATTTGGCATTCCAGGCATTTGGAGACCTTGAACTCTTTCTTAAATGTGTGTGTTGGCTAAAATGAACCTAATAAGAGGGGATTAGGTGAATTAAGGGAGTTCCGATACTTGTGAGATGACGAGCTCTAGTATCGGATATCAGTCATCATGTTATAGGTATTTGCGCAATTTCAATTGTATAGTTGGTCTAAGTGCCATGCTTTGGGCACTAGCTGATAGAATAGTACGATCCTTTGGATCTGTGATTGGGGTCCGATGCCCGTATTATGTCTCTTATTAATATTAATTGCATGTCTTGTTTGTTCGTGTGCATGTCACTCATACATATATCCTCATTGAAATGAAAATGAAGTGAAAAGGTGAAGCCTTTATGGTGTTATAAACATAAGAATGGATTTCATGCTTTTATACTTGTTCTTGACTTGATGCATGTCATATTCATGCTTTTCATCTATCCATGCATACGATTTGAGGATATGATTGTGAGTTCGATGGGATCTTATTCTGGACGAGTGATGATGTTTTGGCACGTTTTATTGGTACTTGAGCCCAGTTGGCTAAGAGACATGTTATTGAGATGTAATGAGATTGAGGCCGTGATCCGAGGAAATTACCGGAGCAGTGATATATGGGCCTAATGAGCCCCCCATAGGACACGATTCGTTAATATTCGAACATGTGTATATCGTGAAGTGGAAATAAAGGCCTTGCATTGCATTTGCATATCATTCATCCATTTTTCTATATTGTTGTGGTGATTAATGGTACTGTTTTGCCTATCTTGAAAATCTATCTGTTATGTGGGTTTAGCTATTATTATGACTGCCTTGTATTTGGACTAACCGCGGACAAGTGTGGTTGTGATGTCGAAGACCAACCTTCATCTCCATTTCGAAAAGGGTCGGTCAATGATGCATGCTGAGTACCTGTTGTTTATTGTACTCACGCTACACTTGCTGCACTTTTTTTGTGTGCAGATTCAATCCCTAACACGAGTGGAGGCCGTGACTACCAGGTTCCCCGCTAGCGCGTTTCTTGAGAGGCCGGGGCGAGCTCCTTGGATTCGGGATATCTCCGGATCCTTCTTATCCTTAATTTTCTGTCTTCTTCATTTCAAACAGTTTCCTTATGTATTCAGACTATTTATACTCTTAGTAGTCCTTGTATTATGGTAACATCAGACTTTAGGGAAAGATTGTAATAATTACTTAGGTATTTCTATTTAAGATTGTTAAGACTTGAAAATGACTTGTATGCTTATTTCCGCTTATTTGGGGTTGTTAACGGTTAGTGTTGGCTTACTTGTATGATGGGACTTATGGCATCACGACTTGGTAAATTGGGTCGTGACATCTTACCAATAAGCAGTTCCATATCAGCAAAGGCCTCAGCAAGCTCATCCAAGTATAGATGACTTTTGTACAAGTACATTAAGTCTACTGATGAAAAAATGAAAAGTCAAAATTCAGCTTTAAAGAATCTGGAAATTCAGTTAAGTCAACTCACAACTTTGTATCAGAAAATATTCAAGGTCTCATACCAAGTAACACGGAAAAAAATCCATAGGAGCACCTTAAGGTCAAGTAAGAACCTTGATGAGCAATATACAAATGGACATGAAAAGAATCAGCCAGATCAAAAGGTAGACGAAGGTAAGAATGTTGAAACACCCTCTAAACAGTTAGATGAAAAAGAAGAAAAAATAATTGAAAAGATTACTCTTTTTCCCGAGGCAATTCCTTTTCCACAAAACACGAAAAGAGAGAAGCTTGATAATCAATTTGCAAAGTTTTTGGATATTTTAAAGCAAATTCACATTAATATTCTTTTCGCTGATGCTTTATTACAAATGCCTTCGTATGCCAAGTTTCTAAAAGAAATTTTATCAAGCAAAAGGAATTTGGAAGACGTTTCTGTGGTAGTACTTACTAAAAAATACAGTGTTATACTTCAAAATAAGCTGCCACAAAAGCTTGGAGACCCAGGTAGTTTTACAATTCCTTGTACTTTGGGAGGAGTACATACTGAAAAAAGCACTTTGCGATTCTGAAGCATCAATAAACTTGATGCCCTTTTCTATTTTTAGAAAATTGAATCTTGGTGAGATGAAAACCACATGGGTTTCACTTCCGTTTGTAGATCAAAGTACTAAGAAACCTAAGGGAATCATTGAAAATGTTCTTGCAAGAGTAGATAAATTTATTTTCCCTGTAGATTTTTTAGTACTTGAAATGGAGGATTGTCTTGAAGAACCAATAATTTTGGGTAGACCAATTCTTGCTATAGGTAGAGCCATAATAGATGTCCATCAAGGACAACTAATCTTAACAGTTGATGAAGAAAAAGTCATTTTTGATATGCAAAAGATGCTAAGATTTTCAGGAGATGAGACATCATCTTCATGCATTACAATTGACATGATTAGTGATCTTGCAGATGAATTTAAAAATGATAAATTAATTCTAGACTCTATGGAAAGATGTTTGGTCAAATCTGGCACCCCATAAGATGATGATTCCATCATTAGGAACGAAGTTAAAATACTGGAAAAAGATTATAAGGATGAGGAAATGCAATCAGAAGAAGGTCAAACAAAAATTGAACTTAAAATTATCCCTTCTCATTTAAAGTATGTTTTTCTCGAGCATGAATCATTTCCAGTTATTATTTCATCATCTTTTATTGCAGAACAAGAAGAAATATTGATTGAAGTACTGAAAGCACACAAAAGAGCTTTGGGATGGACTGCCGATATCAAAGGGATTAGTCCGGCCATTTGTACACATAGTAGGCGTTTGGACATGCGATTTCAAACTATGGTTTCATGTCATGAGATGAAATTAGAATTTGGATATGCGATTTCATCTCATGATATCAAACCATGATTTCAAAAATTTTAAACGTAAAACTTGATTCATAAGTTTATATTTTGTAAACAAATGACCCATAAGTTGGTAGATATTTTTAGCAATTACTGCCACCAACCATTTATCAACCTCATTATCTTCTACCAACCTTTATTTATGTTCTAACTTCTACCAAGTCATAGTTACGTTACTATTCATGTTAAATTTTCTTTTTTATTGAACTAAAGTTTGATCAATTGATGTTGTATTTTTTAGAAAGGCTTTCTAGTAGCGTATTAATTTTGTTATGAACTATGACTGGCTCATTTGGTAAGATTGTATAAGAATTGGGAATGCTTTGATAGTTTTCACAACTTGTGGGATTTTTATGTCTAAGAAAAAATACAACTTAAGAAATCCAAATTATATGTCCAAACATGATTTCATCTCATGGTTTCAAACCATCGTATCAAATCATGTCCAAATGGTACCATATAATATTCATGGAGGATAGTTACAAGCCAATAGTCCAACCACAAAGAAGATTGAATCCAGTAATGCAGGAAGTGGTGAAGAATGAGATTGTAAAGCTTCTGGCAGCAGGTATCATTTACCCTATTTTAGACAACCCTTGGGTAAGTCCAGTTCAGGTAGTATCAAAGAAAGGAGGTATGATAGTTATAAAAAATGAGAATAATAAACTCATACCTACTAGGACTATTACAGGATGGAGAGTATGTATCGATTATAGATGTCTGAATGATGCCACCAGAAAAGATCATTTTCCTTTACCATTTATTGATCAAATGTTGGGAAGAATTGTGGGATATAGCTTTTACTGTTTTCTTGATGGTTATTCAGGATATAATCAAATACCAATTGCACCTGAAGATCAGGATAAGACAACTTTCACATGTCCTTATGGAACATATGCCTATAGGAGAATGTCATTTGGTTTATGCAATGCCCTGCTACATTTCAGCATTGCATGTCAGCAATTTTTTCTGACATGACTGAAAAATTTCTAGAGATTTTTATGGATGATTTCACGCTTTTTGGAAAAACATTTGAAGATTGTATTTTCCACTTGACCTTAGTTCTTAAGAGATGTCAAGAGACCAACTTGATTCTTAATTAGGAGAAATGTCATTTTATGGTTATAGAAGGAATTGTTTTAGGACATAAAATCACTGCCAAATGGATAGAAGTTGATAAGGCTAAAATTGATGTTATAGCAGGATTACCCTCTCCCATAACTGTTAAAGGCATTAGAAGGTTTTTAGGACATGCAAGTTTTTACAGACAGTTCATAAAAGATTTCAAAATCACTGACTAACCTTTTATGAAAGATGTTATGTTTGAATTTTCAGGTGATTGTTTGAAGGCATTTGAAACACTTAAGGAAAGGTTGTCAACTGCCTCTATAGTTATGTCTCCTGATTGGAGCCAACCTTTTGAGATCATGTGTGATGCTCGTGATACAACTATAGGAGCTGTTTTAGGCCAGAGAAAAGATAAGATTTTCCGTCCCATTTACTATGTCAGTAGGACACTGAATGAGGCTCAGTTGAATTATGCAACAACAGAAAAATAATTATTGGCAGTAGTATTTGCATTTGACAAATTCAGATCCTATTTAATAGGAACCAAGGTTATTTTTTTCACTGATCATGCAGCTTTAAAATACCTCTTAGCAAAAAAAAAAATTCTAAACCTAGACTATTAAGATGGATTTTGCTTCTGCAAGAATTTGACCTTGAAATAAAAGACAAAAAAGGAACAGAAAAATCAAGTAGCTGATCATTTGTCTACATTAGAGAACTTTCCTCTTGAGCTTAGTGAAATAAAAGAAGATTTTCCTGATGAACATATTTTTCCAATTGTGACTCAACCACCATGGTTTGCAGATATCACAAGTTACTTGGTTGGAAAGTGGACACCCCAAGATCTCACGTACCAACAAAGAAAAAAGCTTATATCTGATGCTAAATATTACCTGTGGGACGAACCTTACTTACTTAGAAATTGTGCAGATAATATCATTAGGCGATGTGTACCTGAGGAAGATATTGTCACGCCCCAAAACCCACCCTAGACGTGACCGGCATCCGAGGTCATGAACAATATCGGCAGAACCTAAACAACACAATAATAATACTTGAACCGGCCAGGTTCAACATTTGTCTCCAACAGTTTATAAATTAAATGTAACAAATCATGAATATATGAATTAAATCAGCGGAAGTCTTTATAAGTAAATAGTCATAAACGTGGCAAACACCCATTAAGTCGTACGAGACTTTGACAATCTACCCACAATTCTGACAACTATCTAGGGAGCTTCTAAGAGACACAACCATCATCTAACTTCGGGACGCAGCCTGGAAATCTAGAATAATAAATGAAACAGGAAGTGTCCCACGAACAAGGATGTGGGCTCACCAAATCAACAGTAGCAGCAAGTTCTCCTAAGCGTCGAGAGTATCACGAACCTGCTCTTCTCCGTTACCTAACATACCATCAAAAACAGCAATGGTATGCCTGAGTACTTTCGTACTCAGTGAGTGTCTCGGGGGCAACAAGTATTATAAAAATAAAATATAATAATACATAAAGAAATCAGTTCTGAAAAGATAGTATAAAAACAGTCATTCCACTTTATGATTCTTAATATGATTTGTTAAACAGTTTACAAAGCCATTAATCACTATAAAAACAGGTATTCAGCATATGTATCTCAATAAGAATTATAAAAAATTACAAAGCCTTTTGTCGATTTATAACTTTCAATTATTCCTTTCAAATTGATCATGATTGTCAACAACAATTCCATGAGAGAATAAGAATATCACACATTCCAATACAGGCCCAAGAATCAATCATATCACGCATAGCGCACCACACCGGAACATATAGTTCTCGGTGGCTATCCTTCCTCCTGAATAGCTAGGCATAAATCACACCGGACTATGTAGTATGCAATGGCTATCCTTCCTCCCAATAGCTAGGCATAAATCTCACCGGACTATGTAGTACGCGGTAGCTATCCTTCCTCCCGAATAGCTAGGCATAAATCACACCGGACTATGTAGTACGCGGTGGCTATCCTTCCTCCCGAATAGCTAGGCATAAATCACACCCCGGGTAGCGAACCCAGCGGTGGCTATCCTTCCTCCCGAATAGCTAGGCATGAATCACACCCCGGGTAGCAAACCCGGTAGTGGCCACCCTTCCTCCCGAATGGCTAGGCAATTACCACACTAGGATCCATAGTGGCTACTCTTCCTCCCGAGTAGCTAGGCCAAACACAACAACAAAGTTCATAGCATAGAAGCCGTTTCATAATTTGTCTCAAAGTAGTCATACCATCAAATAGCATTAAAGCCCATTATGCCATTACGAAAATTCATAATTTCATAGGTAATCATGAAAACGTTTCCACTTCTTTAAACAAGATTACTTTGTCATAGTTCCTTTGTAAAATCATCAATACCAACAATTAACCATCATCACTCATAGAGGAAAACATTCATAATACCTTATACATATATAGGGTTTGTTACAATCTAGGTTCAATGTGGGCTCGTCCCCTCACGCACATTAACTATTAATCAAAGCATGTAATAGATTTGAAGAATTTAAAACTAATTCATCATATCATTCAAAACATGCTTTTATAAAGAATTAATATTTTAAGAGAGTTTGTAAAAGAGACATATGAATTACCTTTATATTAAAAAAAATGATTTTCAAAAGAGACATACAAATCATCTTTTAGTCAAAAATGATTCTTAAAAAAGACATACATCCAAAATAAGGTTTTTAAAAGGTAGACATACATAAATATGTTAAACAAAGTTTAACAATTCACTTTCCTAATGAAGAACACCCAAACCCTAGCTTGAATCACTTTAGGAAGAATTATGCTGCAAACCCTAGGTTTTGATCACAAGAATCATGGTAAGAATTATGGGTTTGATGTTAGAATAGATTAATAATGTTAAGGGTGTTCTTACCTTTGATTTGAAGACTTGGAGAGATGATTTTCGTCCTTAGGGTTTGAAAGGATGAAAAAAAAAATGGGAACAAAATAAGACCATACCCATTTTAAACCCAATTTTATGCCAGAAACGGAGAAAATACGGCCTACAAAGTACGTCCCGTACTTGTAGCCCGTATTTAGGCTGCAAAGACTAGTGAAGAACGGAAGAAGTACGTATAAAAGGTCATCCCGTACTTTCTGGGCGTACTTTGGGCGAATTCTCCAGCTTTTGTGCCCTTCAGTAAAACGGACATAACTTTTTGTGCATAGCTTTGCTCGGGCTGGGAGACTTACCGTTGGAAAGCTATTTCAAAGATCTATAATTTTCATCAAGGAAGTGTTTCCAAATTCGCAACAAATTTTCATGAAAATCGCCCAGAAGACAGACCTATCAAAACTTAGGCGAAGTTAAGAGCCCTTAAGAGCTCCAATTGATGGTTTGACTTCAAAACGACCATCTTCCACTCAAATTCATCAAGAATGGATTCATATAGATATAATATCATCTTAACACTAGATTTTTACACATTCACACCTAACTCGAATTTATGGGATGTTACAGATATGAATAACATACTTTATCACTGTCATGGTGGAGCAATTAGAGGGCATTATGCAGCCAGTCGAACTGCTTTTAAAGTTTTGAAAGCTGGTTTCTTTTGGCCGAAAATATTTAAAGATGCTCGAGTATATGTTGCACAACGTGATAAATGTCAAAGAACAAGTAACGTCACTAAGAGAGATGAGATGCCATTACAATCAATACAGGTATGTGAAATATTTGATGTTTAGGGGATAGATTTTATGGGTCCCTTTCCTTCTTCTCACTCTTCTACATATCCTTGTGGCTGTGGATTATGTATCAAGATGGGTTGAAGCAATCCCTACAAGGAAGAATGATGCTCGTACAGTATGCGATTTTCTCAGAAAAAATATTTTTACTAGATTTGGCACACCACGAGTCATTATTAGTGACCAAGGGACTCATTTCATCAATAGACAATTCTCCTCGTTACTGGCAAAATATGGTGTGACTCATAAAACAAGAACACCATATCATGCTCAGACACAAAGACAAGTTGAAGTTTCTAATAGTGAATTAAAAAGAATACTTGAAAAAACGGTTGGAATTTCCCGTAAAGATTGGACGTTAAAATTAGACGATGCATTATGGGCATATCGAACGGCGTTCAAAACACCAATTGGTACAACCCCATATAAATTGGTCTTCGAAAAATCTTGTCATTTACCAGTTGAACTTGAACACAAGGCCTTTTGGGCACTGAGAGCATTAAATTGTGCACTAAATTCCACTTCAAAGAATAGGTTTATGCAGGTAAATGAATTAGATGATATAAGAATGGAAGCTTATGAGAACACATGAATTTTCAAAGAAAAAAAAAATGGCATGATAGTCTGATTAAGCACAAATAATTCAAGGCGGGAGATTTAGTGCTTCTGTACAACAACAGACTTAAACTTTTTCCTGGAAAGTTTAAATCTCGCTGGATAGGGTCTTTCATGGTTACAATTGTGACACCTTACGGAGCAGTAGAAATCCAACTTCAGGAAGGGGGAGATAAGTTCAAGGTTAATGGACACAGATTGAAGCTATATGTCAATGGAAGATTTGACAGAGTAGTTTCTCCAATCATAATCAAGTAAGTAAAAAAAAAAAAGTTGAGCTGACGACGATAAACTCAGAACTATTTTTTTTTATTTTATGTACATATATTTGTCTGTGTGTCTACATACGTATATATACCTTAAGTAATTATTTGTGTGTGATATATATATATATATATATATATATATATATATATATATATATATATATATATATATATATATATATATATATATATATATATATATATATATATATATAGAGAGAGAGAGAGAGAGAGAGAGAGAGAGGACACCAAAAAAAATAATAAACAAAAAAAAAGGGGGGACGTAGGAGTAGTTGAATTGTAAATTTAGTTTGGAAGCACTAATTTTAGAAGGGGATACTTTCACTACAAAAAGTTAAGTAGTAGTTTTATTTAGTTAGTGCAGAACCAAAAAAGTTTCAAAGTTTCTAACTTTTCCCTGCTACTATTCAAAATAAACGAAATTTTTTACCATGAGTGAGGCATAGATATGACATGGTGTGTGAGGAAGCATTTAATTCAAATAATAATAGCGGGCCCACCAGTCAGTCACCAATCCTCTCCATTTCTTCCTCTCTTATTTTCTCTCTCCTCTTTCCTCTCTTTTCTCATTTTTTGTTTTCATTAATTTTAAAACCAATTTTATTATACGCATATCAAAATTCTTTTAAGATATTCTTCAATTTCATTGTTTAGTTTTTCAACTTTTTTCTTTTGGTATATATTCAATTCAAAATTCCTATACTCTGCACTTGAGAAATTCAAAATTCTAAGTGTCATCAAAGTAGAGCCCGAATCTAGAGATGTGCAAAATCGGTTTAACCGATAAAATGAACTGGAAAAGTTTCAAACGCAACTGGTTTGACCTTCCACATCTTTCACAATTAATAAAAACTTAAAGATCGAAAACTAATTGGTAGCCCCATAAAAAATATGTTGCACAATAAACAAAACTTTTAACATGAACGTTCGGTTAGACGTTAATTAATTAGAAATTAGAAATTAGACAATTGCATTTGCTATTATATTGAAAATCAGTATAGCTGTTTGATAAAATTGTAGTCCCATAAAAAAAATTATAATATCTTTTAAAACTCATTAACCCAATAACTCGATATCAATAAAAAAATAACATTTTGATTAATTTTATAAGACAACTTTTTGTTCATTGTGCAGCATATTTTTTACGGGACTACCAATTCGTTTTTCGATTTTTAAGTTTTTATTAACTGTGAAAGATGTGGAAGGTCAAACCAGTTGTGTTTAAAACTTTGTTGGTTCAATTTATTGATTAAATCAATTTTTGCACACCTCTAAATTCGGGATATACTTTGATAACACATAAAATTTTGAATTTCTCGAATGCAGAATATAAAAATTTTGAATTGAATATATAACAAAAGAAAAATTTGAAAAACTAAATAATAAAATCATAGAATATCTTAAAATAATTCGATCTGCGTATAATAGTATTAATTTTAAAATTAACGAAAAACAAAAAATGAGAAAAAAGAGGAAAGAGGAGAGAGAAAATAAAAAATGAAGAAATGGAGAAGATTGATGACTGACGAGATAAAGTGATGGATCCCATATTATTATTTGAATTAAATATTTCCTTACACACCATGTCATATTTAGTGCAGAATTTCTTTTAGCCTGTACTCACCAGATACATCTTGAGAGAAGATGACTCACCGGATGCATTTGTTCTTAATGATTTATAGCCCTTATTGTTTGTCTGTAAAGAGAAAGGAACTGTACTTTGGAGAAAATGTCAAGAAAACTCTTTTCACCGATCTAAGAAGTTAGAAAATCATCTCTGGTTGATTTCTCTTCTTTTTCTTTTTCACTTCTCTTGACATTAAAAGAACACCACTCAATGGCTCAAAAAAGAAATTAATCAGATGAAGGATCTCCTTCACAGAACTAGTTTCAAAGAAATTCGAATCGCAAAATCAACTCCGAAAAAGGATTTTTTTTTTTTTTAGAGACGAAGATGGGCCTCGAGACATGTTCATTGCTGATATTATCTGACACTACAGATGTGGATTATTTTCACGCCCACTAGGTAGTTATTGTCTTGAAATGGTGTTAGAGTTCTATCAAAATCTCAACAGGGGCAACTGATACATTTGTGGTAAGAAGCAAAGTTGTTAGCTTTTATCCAATAGCCATTAATTCTCTGTTCCATCTTGATAATATCAATGATGAAGAAACAATTACTTTTCTCAAACCCAAAATTGGGAGAGGATAGAAGCTGAGTTATGTCCCAAAGGAGCAAATTGGAGCTACAATGCGGATAAAAAAGTGGGTAAACTACTTCATAGGAACACAGACTATACTGCCAGACCACTATTTGCCTTTGTTGGAAGTAGATTATTGCCGAACTCAAATTCTTGTGAAATATACACTCCAAGAGTGGCTCTTCTCTATACTATATGGAAGAAAAAGGATTTAAATGTTGGCAAGATGATTAACGGCAACATATTTGAGTGTCGAAATGAATATGTGAGAAGCTTATGGTACCTCTCCACGATAACTCTACTATGTAAACTTTGTGGTATTAGTCCTACCCCAAACATGATTGTTTACAAATACTCTAAGGTCATTGACAGTTCATGTTGGGGAAGAATGGAGTGTACAGAAGGATTGAGAGGGACGGAGCCACTGCCGGATGGATCAACAAGTCAATTCAGAGGAACTGGAAGGCAACAAGTTGAAACGCTAGCAGAACAACTTGGAAGGATGAATGCGCAGCTTACTACCAAGGATCACAAATGTAAGGAAAAATTGGGGAGTTTGGTGGAAAAAATTGATCGACGCTTTAGGAGAGTAGAACATATACAAATGCAGGACATGATGTACAACTCCTTCACGATCTGGAAATTTTCTAATATGATGCAACGAATGGCTGAAATTTGGAACTTTACAGGATATCTGGATTTTCCTCCAATTTATTGGATAGATCCGGACACCACCCCAATTCCAAGCTATTGTGTTCCTGCTGATGATCAACCCCTAATATTTCTGGCATCTACGCAAGATAAGATAAAGTGGAACAAATATCCAATTAATACCAATTCAAAACTTTACATATATAGCAAGTGTCTACTTAAGCGAAATTACGCTAAGGGACTCAGACGGTCATTACTTTAGACACATGTAAATTATCCAATTTAGATCATGCTTGCCCACTCACACGAATTAAATGGTTTAAATGCATACAAACAACACAAACCATATGTTTTTTATGAAAAGTAAGTAAACTAAGAGTTTAAGCCTCACGTGCCTTATAACCGGAATACAAACTTCTCTTACGCCAAATTCTCTTCAAACGATCTCCAATAGCCTAAATCTATTCAATAACATAAATAATGGGTCCAAATTAGTTTACGGAAACTAATCCCATAATTTTAGGACACCTCAGGGTCAAAGTAAACTCTTGGTCAATTCAAACCCGCCCCTAAGATCAACCAGTCTGAAATTCGAAATTGATTACATAACACGTTACCCATAAGCCATGCAATCTAAATCTATAATCAAGTTTCAATCTTGATGTTAATTAATGGGCCAAATCTCATATTCCTAATTTATAAGCTAAGGGTTAAATCTCAATATTGTATACGATGATTCTATCATTCTTTTAAAAGGTAGAAATTCCATCTCAATACTCTTAGTAAACAATTATGTAAATATGATCTAATCCCAGAATAACAATAATCACAGTGTGTACGTAACTAAGGAAAAAAGGAAACTAAAACAAAAATAAAAATAAAAATGACACAGTTGATGAGTTGAAACAAATTGGAGAATTTGCAGTAGAGTAATTTCCCACTTTGAACACCTATTTTGTCTTATTTGAAATCCTACCACTAACCAATTCTACAACTATTCAGAATCATGAGTCATTCTAATCATTGAGTAATCATTCCTCACCTCTAAATTTTTTTGTCTTCACTATTACACTCAATTAAATTTATCTCAACGGCAGTACTATGTATATACTAAAGATAATAAAAAATATGTACCTGGTTGTTTGTTTGTAGCCCACGAGAATTCTTCACTGTAATGGATCTTTGAACGCAGCTAACGAACTGCCCTATGCTATTCTGTCTCTTTTTTTTTTTTTTTTTTGGGCTAGATAAAATAATGAAATTATGTCTTCACTTTCACGAGTCAATTCCTCAAATGGTAATTGAAGTTGTAGAAAAATCCTACTAAAGTAACTTTTGAATTTTTTTGGACAATAAGGCCATCAAACTATGCCCATATTTCCAAAAAAGTAAAACATTCCATTTTTGGACATAAGAAAGTGCCACCAAAACTTAAAAAGGCAAGTTCTACAAAGTGGTGGTTAGACCGACTTTATTGTACGGGGCGGAGTGTTGGCCAGTCAAGAAATTTCACGTTCAGAAGATGAAAGTCGCGGAAATGCGAATGTTGCGGTGGATGTGTGGGCATACTAGGAGGGATATGATTAGAAATGAAGATATCCGAGACAAGGTGGGAGTCGCATCGGTGGAGGACAAGATGCGGGAAGCGAGACTGAGATGGTTTGGGCATGTGAAGAGGAGAGACACAGATGCTCCAGTGCGGAGGTGTGAGAGGTTGGCTATGGACGGTTTCAGGAGAGGCAAAGGGAGGCCGAAGAAGTATTGGGGAGAGGTGATTAGACAGGATATGGCACAGTTTCAGCTCACCGAGGACATGACCTTAGATAGGAGGTTGTGGAGGACTCAGATTAGGATAGAAGGCTAGGTGGCTTATCCTTCCACCATAGTAGTTGTAGTTATGCTCATTTGTTTATTGCCATTTGATTTCTGCATTTGATTGCAGCTTTTATTTGTGGTGCCGTTGTATTTTGGTTATCTTATTTATTTATAGTAGTTACGGCTCCTTTCTTTCCGGACTATTCTACCATGACTTTCTCGCTTTTGTTATTCCTTGTTTTCATATTGTTTTCGATATGCTTGGCCCTATCTAACCTTTTGTCTTGTTTTCTTCTCTTGAGCCGAGGGTCTCTCGGAAACAGCCGCCCTACCTTTCAAGGTGGGGGTTAGGTCTGCGTACACTCTACCCTCCCCAGACCCCACATGGTGGGATTATACTGGGCTTGTTGTTGTTGTTGTTGTATTTTATTTTCAAAATGTGAAAAATATTAATTCAAACAAAATTTTTATAATATTGCAAAATTGTGTCTAAAGTAGAAAATAAAAGGATATAGTTGGCTGATAGAAGAATTAAGCACGACGCTTAATTGTAGATTTTTTAACTGATTATAAATAATTTTTCCTGATCTATAAAATTTTCGATTATCAAAAAGACTATTTACTATTTTTATTTTGTTGGAGATGAACTTGTAATATTTTTATTTTATTTAAGTACTAAAAATAAGTGGATTACAATTAATATAAATATTTATATTTTTAGAAAGCATATATACAACTAATTGTTAAAAATGTTTTGATTTTTACGAAATAGTTATCCAACACGATTTTTTTTTTTGAGAAAATTTATCCAAATATTCTACATGCATCATGCATCTATATAACGTCTCATGTGTTTCAATTATGTCCAAGTACTTTTATTCAATAAAGTGTTCAACTTCCTACTTTGAGCAATAGAAAAATATTTCAAAAGAAGTTGATATAACAAAGAAAATCTTATAGCATACTTAAATTTTGAATTGTTATATTGTTTTATTCTTATAACTTGAAAAAATAATTATTTTTTTTATTATTAAAACATGAAAATATTATTTGAACAAGAATTTCATAGTACTGAAAAATTGTGCCTAAATAATGAATTTTGTAATTTAAAAATGGGTTAAGGGGATCATGTCAAAAAATGGATTGTGTTACTTTATCTGAAACAAGGGCTTATTGTCTAAAAAAAAATCAAAAGTTACTTTAATAGGACTTTTCTACAAGTTCAATGACCATTCGAGGAATTGACTCTCACTTGCACCTAAAGCCGTGAGAGGTAGTGGGTCTGGCCCAATAATTTACTCTTAACTGATTCATCATCTCATATATTATATCGTATAAATAATATCCAATTATATATATATATATATATATATATATATATATATATATATATATAGACATACCTATTATATGAATATATTCCATAATTATCCGCTTTAATACAAGACCCGGTAAAATTAAATAAAGTGTGAATAAGGGAGTAATTCTAAACATTTGAAAAAATATCGGGTTGTTACATTCTCCCTCCCTGAAAATAGCGTTCGTCCTCGCACGTAAGAAAAGCTCTACCCGTGGTCAAAGAGGGACGCATTGGCAAACCTTAACCGTCTTAACCAGTCTCTTAGGATTACCGAAATTTGGACAGAGTTTTCCCTATAATTATGACTAATGCCAATTATGTACTCTTCTCAAAACTGCTGCCAACAACACCCAACAATCATAATTTATAAACTAGCATATACTAGGAAGTTTCGGGCGACTCCATACCATCAATCACATGCAAATGGGGTATCGGGCGACCCCGTACCATCATGCAAAAATTACAAGGAAAGAAAATAAACACTAATGTAACTCGAAAGAGTACATACACAAATATGAATATGTAAATTCATGATCTATTAGTTCAAAATTCACGTGAGAACGCGCTGAGGGTATACCTGTACCCAATGCACATATGCATTGAAGCTTCTTTGTGTTTAACCTAAATTCAAAAAAAGAGTTGCGGGTATCTGTCCCGAATGTCCTGCTTCGCCTCCCAAGTAGCCTCCTCACTCGGATGGTTCCTCCACAACACTTTTACAGAAGGAATAGTCTTTGATCTCAACCGGCAAACCTCTCTGTCCAAAATAGCTATCGGGGCCTCCTCATAGGCTAATTTCTGATCAAATTGAACCGCAGTGAGGATGCTGAATCCATAAGAGGGGGTGTATGTGACACCCCAGCTTAGGAGGAAAGTCCATATCGGCAAAATATAAGAGAGATGCTAGGTATATGAGTAAGCAGACCTTACACCCTAGTGACGCGTTTTAAAGCCGTGCGGGCCTAGGCCCAAAACGGACAATATCCCAAGTGAGCTGGGTTGTTACAGTTATATTATTTCTCCATCCATCTCATAATAGAAGTTGATCATGTTCTTAGACCTGATGGCTTTTATATTGTGTTCTTTCTGGCACTCCTATCAATTGGAATACTAACTACAATGCCTGCCAGTGCCGCAAGGAGGAGCTTCAGAAAGAACAAAGGAAGATTGAAGATATTGCTAAACTTCTTTACTGGGAGAAGAAATCTGTGAAAGGTGAAATGACGATATGGCAGAAAACAATCGACGCTGACTTGTGCTGTTCTGCACAAGCAACATTTTATAAAACTACAGATCCAGGTGACGTCTGATATTGTACTGAATGGTTCATTTGAGGTGTTGGAAGTTCTCAGATGCTCTTATAGCTTCATCGGATTAGAAAAGTTTGTTTTGCATCATTGGAAAAATTAAAGACGGGCTTCTAGGTCATGTCACAACTTGATGCTCAAATTGTGCACCTATTCTTTGTGTGCAATACAAGGCTGGAGGAAACTTTTGGGCACCTATTCTTTGAATGAAATTACTCTAAACAGATTTGGCTGTCCTTATTGAAGTGGCTGAACATACAAAGGCAACCAGGTACTTGGGATGCTGAGACTACATGGCTCCAAGCACAACTTAAACAGCGGACCAAGAGCAGTGGTACTGGGGTTTGTCTATGCTGCTGCTGTGCATTACATATGGATTGAGAGAAACAACTGCAGATTGCAGAAAGGCAGACGAGAAGGTAGACAATTGTGTTGAACTCTTGTTAACCATATAATCATTGACTGCATGAACACCTTAATCTAAAGCTAATTTCATAATGAGTACCCATGAGTCGACAATAGTGACCAGATACAGTGGGAAGATCTTCTCCTAAATGGCTTCCAAATAAATATTGTCCAAGTATTTGTATCCTCAATGTTGGATCCATCCCCTGGCCGGTTAATTTCTCAACAACTTGACAGTGAATGTTAACAAATTACAGATCCTTTCGATAGTGTAACTAGATATGAAGACAAACAATGAAAATTAACAGAGGCAACTTCAGTCCCCGAATAAAATTCTAAACATTTCAACTATCAATGTACGTATATGAACATGTCTATATATTCATCAACATTTCTGTGTATCAATATCCCTATGCATACATGAACTAGACATAACATTATACTATGATTTAAGTTAAATATCACTGATAATTCGAACTATATAATTTGCATGTGTCCAACGCCAAGTCCGATCCTGAAGTGCATTGGCCCAGTGCCAAATCCAGCGCCCAGTAGTACCTATTCTAGCGCCAAGCTAGTCTAAATTTCACTCGTAAATCCAACTTTGACAGGAAAGAATATTTTTGTCCAAAAATTATTTCTCAAGCATATAAAAAATCCCGTAACTTAATTTTAAAGTGGGTCCGATTTTGGAGGCAAGGGAGATACGGCTGTAGCAATTGGAGGGTGGTTACATCCTAAGTATTTCTTTCTTTGATCTCATCACTTTATTACTTGTCAAATACGTATACTTGTGTGTGCATTTAGGAGAATATGAGCAACAAAAACCAACAAAGGACAATACTGAAAAGTACAACAAATTTTCATTTGAACCAAGCTAATTTAATAAAGAAAAAAATAAGGGAGGTAAGTGTAATGTTTAAATCTTCAAGGAGATTAAGTGTTGTAATAGTAACTCTGAAAGGAGATCTATGAAACAACAACAACAACAACAACAACAACCCAGTGAAATCCCACAATGTGGGGTCTGGGGAGGGTAGAGTGTACGCAGACCTTACTCCTACCAAGGTAGGACGGCTGTTTCCGAGAGATCTATGAAAGTGCCCCTTAATATATATGATGACATTTGAGTATGTATATTAGGTATTATTTTAATATACAAAATTATTAAACGAAATATAAAAAGCTTTTTGATACTAAATTATTACAATGTATTTAAATTTTTTTATTACTAAATTTTTAGAAAAATATAAATTATTAAATATCTTGAGACTCCCCAAAAATAAAAGAATATTGTATATATAAAAATTGAAATGTAATAAAGAGCCTGTTTGGATGGGCTTAAAAAAAAACAGCTTATAAGCTGAAAACAGCTTATAAGCAAAAAAATAAAATAAATAATTGGTGTAGTCCAACTTACCAACTTATTTTTTTTGTCAAACAAACCCAATTAATTTTTTGGGCTTATTTTAAGCACAAAATGACTTTAAACTGGCCAGCCAAACACTCAAAAAAACTGAAAACAGTTTATAGGCAACTTATAAGTCAATCCAAGCGTGCTTAAAATCATGCGCATTCTCTAGCTATTGCATGGTCCACACCCATCTTTAGCCAAGCTGCCGCACATGAACCATATGAAACCTCTAGTTTGTCAGCTACGAAATGGTCCACCATGGACATACTAAAAATTGAAATGTCATTGATCTTGATATATGAATTAGACATTTCATTTGTTGACGAAAAGCTTGGGAAGAAGGGTCGAGTGACGTGCTTAGTGAATAGTGACTTTCCGGAATAAAAAATTGACCTATAAAATAGTGTTTTTGTTTAATCATTTAGTATCGATATTTAATGTTCTGACTAATTTGGATTAACATCGGATAGCTTCATAACAAGAACTATTTGTCCGCTTTCTGGAACGGGCCTTACACATGGGACATTAGTTGATCCCGCCGACATGAGCAAAGGAAGATCTCTTTCACTAACGTGTATTTGTACGAAAAAAGGAGTCTCATATAAATGGTTGGAAAGAAGGCTTGTACCTTATTACAGGTGGATTAGTAAATATATGTTCGGGCAAAAGCAGACGATGAAAAAACAAAAAGAACCGAATGATACCGATCAACTTGACAAAGACATTCAGATATGAAAAATTAGATAAAGAGGTAAAGCACCTCACATTAAAAGGTTACACTTTCTCCTAAAAGCCTAATGTTGAGACTATTGTGGCCTAGACCTGTCAATTAGGCCGGGCCATGTAAATTTTGGTCACATGGGGCCAGCTCCGGGCCGGACCGGGCCATAGGTTAATGGGCCGGGTTGGAGGCCTGGTTTTGAGAAGGAAAGAGGGTGTCTGGCCTAGCCCCCTACCCGAGTAGGGGTACATAGTGGGCTAAGTGGGCCGGATCGGGTTTTAATTATTTTAAAAAAAAATTCTAATACTAAAATTTATTAAGTTTGATACTTTAAAATCTAGTTGTTGCCAACTTTATTTTAACCATCAAGTTCCTTAAATTATTCTTTCGCCCTATTTTCAATCTATAAATACAATTCATTCTTCTCCATATTATCTCACCATTCCCTACTCTCCTCAATCCCTAAATTTCCTACTCATCTAAATCTCTCTCTCTCTCTCTCTCTCTCTCTCTCTCTCTTCCAACTTCCAAGTTCACATTTCAAAATTTAAAGTTAATGGATAATGACAATCCTCCTCCTCTAGCTCTAGGAGTGCATGAGTGTGGAGGTATTATGATAAATTAGAAGAAGATACGATTCGATGTAGAATTTGTCTACGAACTATGAACCGTAGGTCCGGACCGAGATATAGACCAGTTGATACTTTTGTCCGTCACTTGGGTCAGAAACACCCAAATGCATATGCAACTCTTCGTTAGAATTTAAATTTTAAGCTTTCAAGGTTCAAGTTTCAAGACTCAATTCTCAAGTTTCAAGTTTCAAATTTCAAGTTTGTATATTTTCATTTTGCAATGTTAGTTTGTTTGTTTTGATTTGATTTTGCAATGTAAGTCGTTCAAGTTTGTATTTTTGGAATTTGCAGTGTTATCAATTTAAGTTTGAAATTTTATTTTAAATTATCGAAGTGGTCTTGCATCACACTCTCAACTTTTTATAATATTTGACACTTATATTTAAATGAATTATATTTTTGTAAAAAAGAAGTCATTTTTGGGGTTTGGCCATTTGCCCAATGCCTATTCTTGCTTAAATAGCCGTTGGGAATCTTTATTCCAGCAACATATACAAGATATACACGAATATACAATCAACATATACAAGATATACACAAATATACAAACAACATATACAAGACATACACAAAGTCATAAATATCCAAACAAGATATACAAGTTGTTTTTGGAGATTTTGATAATATCTCAATCACAAATATACATCGTATTTTTTCAACTGAAAAATATGTTCCAATCAAAAGGTCACAAAAGGTTAAATCAATATATATCATTATATCATTATAATCTATGTTAAATTATACTATGTATAAAGTACATCAGTGTGCCTCTAAAAAAGAATTATACTATGAGCCTGTTTGGATGGGCTTATGCCTATAAGCTGCAAACAACTTATAAGCTAAAAAAAGTAAGTTGGGGTAGTCTAACTTTTTTTTTTTTTTGCTTATAAGCTGTTTTCAGCTTATAAGCTGCTTTAGATAAGCTAAGTCAAATGGGCCCAATTATTTTTTTGAGCTTATTTTAAGCACAAAATGACTTTAAGCTGGTCAGCCAAACACTCAAAAAAACTGAAAACAGCTTATAAGCAACTTATAAGCCAATCCAAACGGGCTCTATGTATACATAATATTATACCTCAATAAAATATAATATAATTAAATTATATATACCATGTATATTGTAATACATTAGTAAATAGAATACCTCTAAAAAATTGTCAAAGTATATATAATGTTTAATTGAATACTATTAAGTTTTAGTTGCATAGTAATTAAGAGAATAAAGGGAGTTTAACGGTTAAAGTTGGAATCATCTACCTATGAAATAGCTAATTCGAGTGACTTATTTAATTAACTTCCAAAATTTTAGAACTATCCCTAAAAATAGGCAAGAAAATGGAAAGCATGGATCTAATATAGGATTGATTCTCGTATACTAGAATCTGTTATGGAAGTAAATATTTGATATGCATTAATTAACGCTGTCATATATATCTGATCATTTTTAAAACAACGACTACTTACTAGTCTTCTACCCTAATCTGAGTCCTCTATAACCTCTTATCTAAGGTCTTAAACATAAGAAATTAATTATCAGACATGCTACGCTAGTAATTATAATTTATAGAAAGATATTTATGAGTTTCAAGAAAGAGTTAAAACTGTTGTTTTCTGTTAATCTATCACAAGCTCTTCTAATGACTAAACTTAAAGTACGGAAAAGGATCAAAATTACGCCTGAACTTTGGGAAATAGTTCATCCATACCCTTCGTTATACTTTAGGGTCAATTATACCCTTACCGTTATACTATGAGGTCAATTATACCCTTATGTCTAACAGCTGCCACGTGACATCATCCCAGCCCTTCAAAATTATTTTCCCCTCAAATAATTTTTTACCCACTAAAATAACCCAACCCGACCCGACTCGATTTTTTTTTTTTCCAGCCAAAGTGATACAGACCCAACCCATTACCCCTTGGCTGGAAAAAAAAATTCAGGTCGGGTTGGGTTATTTTAGTGGGTAAAAAATTATTTGAGGGGAAAATAATTTTGAAGGGCTAGGATGATGCCACGTGGCAGTTGTTAGACATAAGGATATAATTGACTCTATAGTATAACGATAAGGGTATAATTGATCCTAAAGTATAACGAAGAGTATGAATGAACTATTTCCCAAAGTTCAGGGGTAATTTTGGCCCTTTTCCGCTTAAAGTAAGTCATTGAACTCTACTCGTTAGTCAAAGGACATCACAGAGAAAACAGGGCCCTACTTTTCATGTATAATGTCACTCAATTCCTTTATTATACTTGAAATGTTAAAGACGCGTGAATTGCAGCAGAGTTGCGTAAGTCATAACTACTACTTTTCTAGCGGCCAAATGCTAATTAATTACTATATATAACTACTACTTTTCAGAAGAAATAACAAGATGGAAATTAAAGAAACGTACAAAATAGAGCTAGCGATGGAAATTATTTTCTCATAATTATGTAAGCTTCCAATAATGGCAATTTTGTCACATAAGTAAGCTTCTAATAATGGCAGCTTGATCACTATCACTCTCAGTAGATTCCAAAAGCACTGATAATCGATCACTTAGGTCTTCCACTTCTCTGTGTAAACTTCTTATGTAGTTGCATGTCTCCTGCAACACTTTGGAAGCTGAAACCTGTTTTATAAAAAAAATTTGGTACTATAATAAAAGTTAGAAAATGCTCACGAGATCATATGCTAATTAATTATACATTTTTATGCAATTATTTGTAATTGTGATGAATATAAATGTGACCCTACCAAGAAATGTTATGAAGTGACAAATTAAGAGTCCTATACCACATGCTGCTACACAGTATTAAATGAGGGACTTGTGGGCTAGTGGGCATGAGAATATAACTCTCAAACTTATCCCTAAAAAGAAAATGAAGGCCACACAAAATATGAATGGCTTCATGAAAATGTGTTCATTTGTACATACACAACATATATAGTAAGTAAATGAAGACAACAAATGACCAAATTCTAGTAAATAGCTAAACAATATTATTGGACTTAAAGTTATATTCACGGAAAATGTAAAGATTTTCTTACACGATAAGTACAATTCAACATGTTATAGCAAATTATCACTCTATTTTCCACATTATCATATTCATCAGACTTGATATGGAGAATTCTAAGTTATCATAGGTCAATGTAACTTGATAATGTAAAAAAATTTAGGCTGCCAGTGTACAAAACGTAAACTCAAAATGTACCTTGTTGGAACGCCTAGTGTGGCTTTCAGGGATAAGCAGTTGTAACTTTGACACGAGATCGGCAATCTGCTCATCAGTTATTCTGGAACCTCCTGATTGTCTCGAGGAACGTGATCTTCGGCTTGACATTTTCAGGAGAACTAAGAAGGCAAGAACTAGCGTTGTGCTTTAAGACGATAGACCAGAATGGGAAACAGTTTGTAATTTATAAGCTGTCAGAGAGAATTGTTGTAATGAATATGTGAGAGTTGTGTGTTGTGGGGAGCTTAAAAAGAGTAGAGAACTGTAACTGTTTGAGAGACAAGATATGGACAGAGAGGCAAGGAAACCATATGAATAAGAAGAATAAGAGAAAAACACTAAGGAACAAGTGTTGGAGGTGAAGAAGACAAGTGCATGGGATAAAGATGTGGGCTATTCTTGTTTTTAAATAGAAAGTTCGAAATATTATTAAGAGAGAATGAGGGTATTGGGAGTGGGGATGGGTTGGTGTATTAGGGAAATTAACGTTCAATTTTAACTTAGGGCCTGTTTGGAAAGCCACCTGGTAATTGGAATTGATGTAATTACTAGGGTAGTAATTACATAACCTAGTAATTACACAGTAGTGTAATTATTACAACGACCTGTTTATTTATCATAACATAATTACAGTATAATTATAAGCGTGTTGTTTGGTTGCACAAGTGTAATTAGACATTTAGTTTAATTTTAAAATAAAATTTAATTATGAAAAATTAAAATTATTATTTAAAAAATATTTTCCTTTTATAAATGATATTAAATTAGTTTTTAAATAACATATTATTTCTTGAAAATATATTTATTAATTGATATATATTTTTCAAATTAATAATATTTAATTTTAATTAATTATAAAACTTAAAAGAAGACTTTTTTTTTGTGAGAACGTCATGGATTGGATGTTTGACAAATAAAAATATTTATAAATATAATGCCATAACATTGCAATAACATTATTCAAATGTTTGACACAATAAATCCATCAAATGTAAGTGAAAAATAAACAACATGCAATGTGAAAGCAAATAACTTAAAATTGAAAATATAACCTAAATTCAAAATCCAAAAGAAAATATTTAACATAATGCTCTTATGTCAAATTTCAACATTACATAAGTAAGTTCCAACATAACTTAAAGTAAATAATTCAAAAGAAAGGAAAAATATAAAATAAATTAAAAATAAAAAGAAATTAAAAGAAACAGAAAAGAAACAAACTAGAAAGTAACTCAGTAATTACAGAGTGTAATTACACTCAATTCTCAACCACCCCTTGAGAATTGGAGAGTGTAATTACACCCTCTCAATTACACTTAATTCCCACCTAAATGTGTAATTACTTGATCAAACAAATAAGCCAAACTGTGTAATTACACCCAATTCCAATAACCTGGGCGGCTGTCCAAACAGACCCTTAAAGTATTTGATTTGTCTTACATTTATTCTCCGTTTATCTAATTTCTTTTCATAAAAATCATGTCGTATGAAGTTCGTTTCATATTTAGGCATCCTCTAACGACTGTCAAGGTTGGCTCTAATTTGTCCTGAAGAAGCAACGCAGATAAACAAAATGTCAAAATTTGTTCCTAAACTATCAAACTGATTTGTAACATACCTTCAGCAATAATTTGAAGCATGTCGCTGAACAATTGAAAACATTCTGATGTCCCTGAACAATTGAGAAGTATTGAGTTATCGTTACGTGGTTTCCACCATATCAGACAAATCAGATCAATTTATTCATGGTGGAAAATCGTTTGTGGAAAAGACATATTTTAGAGGAAAGATAACCGTGGGAGCTTTTATGGACAGAAAGGTAAATGGGGATAAATATAAGACAAATCGTAAACTATAAAGGTATATTTAAACCTTTAATTGTATATACTAATTTTTATAATTATTATTTCCTTATTTAAATAGGTTTAAGTAATAGTATAATAATATTTTGAACCATCAGTGTAGTTTAATTTGTTACCATTTAATTAACTAATTAGTTAATTCGGATCATAAAGATTTACTTGTAAATGTAACCTAATCGCATAAAAAATATTATATCGTCAGCGTATAAAATTTAAGTTCAATTTAAATTTAGTATAAGTATTGGTTTTCAAGATTAATTTAATTTATACATTGACAAATAATTTAATATTATACAGTAAGTCAGTAACTGTATTTTAATATGTCATAATAGGTGCCCTCAACATTTTTTTAGGGCACTATTAATCCCACTTATTATCCATTATTTTTTATAATTATTTTATGAGTGATCTGATAATATAGAAATGTTGTTGAAATTTATATACAGAGAGTTGAGGACAAAATATTATTGGGTTAAAGGGTTGGAGAGGGATACACGTGTCCTTCCCCATATGTCTCCCCAACTAGAGGTTAGATTACAAAGTCAAGTTGGGGAGGCCAAGCCTAATAGGAAAACTTTCCTTGTTTATCTGCCAACTTTGGGGCCTCTTGTGTCAGTAGTATCACGCAAGCCCATGTTAGTATCTTATTATATCATTGTCATTTTAATATACCAACAACAACCACTCTAGTCTCTATGCTTTCCCCCTACCCCCAACTAGGATATATAAAATTAAATTCTATCAACATAACAAAATAGTAGTATCTATGTTGAAGTTCATTTACATAATATGTTCCTGCTTTGTGATGATGATTTGAAAGATGTAAATCGTATCAATGAAGAAGAGGTTGGAGTAGTAGGTGAGGATATTATACTAAACCAAGTGCAGCTATGTGTAGAGCTTCCTCCTCTGAATAATTAATTTTCTTCCATTCGCTCTTGGCATTCTTTACTAATGTCAACTGATGATTAATCTCAATATATACATTATTAAATATTTAAAATCAACTAAATGGACAAGCCCCTTCTTTAATTTAAACCAGCTAGCTTCAGCAAGAGAAATGACCTTCACTACAAAAAAAAAAAAAAAAAAATTGAAATTAGTTGCAAACTTTGTCACTAAATTTCTCATTAATTAGCTAATATCATTTTTTGACGATCCATCGCTAAATAAATTAGAAACGATTTTTGTTGTTTAGCTATAAAAGTTATTCGTCCCTATTTTTTAGAGTTCTCTGTGACTTTAGACTAATCATATCAAGAGAAAAATGTTGAGAGAAGCCAATGTTAAGACTTGAGAAAAAATAGTTTGTCTCCCTCTTTCCCACGAGATTGATTTGTAAGGTTTTCGCCTAGTCCCCAATTTGAACCACCTATAGCGTTATTTCTTTTAGGATGATAGAAAGCTAATACTAGATATATTTCTCTTGATTAGTTGAGATCACTTTGGATCAAATGGAACTAACGGACTAGTGCAAATATGATATAATTCATATAACGCTATACATGTATTAATATTTCTTACACTATTACCAATTATTAATACTATTAAATAATTAAAGTACTTACCCGATGAGTACATTTTTTTCTTTTTAAAGTCTCTTTCATATCGTCAATAAGAAGTATGGACTCAACCCAACATCCGAATTCATACAACGATTCAGCTGGGGCAATTTGCAGGATTGCCCTTCACTGGGGTGGTCTTTAATTTTTACCCCTAAAAATGGTGGTCTTTAAGGCAGAAATTCTACCTTAAGGCAGAATTTGTTGCGATTTTTTTCAACTGAGTTGGGATTCAATACCACAGCCTTGGGGTGTTAGGCAAGGGTTAAAATTTAAAGACCACCAATTTGAAGGGCAAAAATTAAAGACCGCCCCAAATAAAGGGCAATCCGTGCAAAAAAAAAGATTCAGCTGTGAGATCTTTTTTTACCCGCGTGGATGGATTGTTTTTTTGTTCTTTTTTAAAAATATTTGTTTAATTATACAAGGGAATTAGGAAAAGAGAAGAAAGAGACAGTAAAAATGACTCACCTATATTATTGTGGTTTGTGGACCGTACTTTTCTTTTGTATTGTTTGAGTACAAAAATGGCTAGATCGTCATTGATTTACAATATAGAAAACCCTAAACTATGAGAGAGAAACCAGGCTTTTTATTTCTGTCTAACTGAAAATGAAAAGGAAAAAGTAGTCTATATATTTACAGCTCATTAATGAAAAAATGAAGTAAAAATTGTTATACCCCATATATTTATACGTCGAATTATTCGCAAGCAAATCGACCCAGATAAAAAGCAGAATCATTTCCGGACACGAAATAGAAATCTTTAATTTTCAATTTTTATTAGAACATAAATTGTTTATAAATTTTATTTAGTGTAAAAATATTATTGGAGATTAGGAAATAATTAATTATGATTAAATTATTAAGTAGGGATTAGTGATTAATTAATTTAATTAAGGCACTAGTGGGCCCCACCCGAATATATATATATATATATATATATATATATATATATATATATATATATATATATATATATATAATGGGCTGCCACGTGGCAACCAAGTAGGCTGCCACATGGCAACAATTGGTCAAGGTTAGTGTCCCAAACGTGTCAATATTAAGGAGGGGCATATATATGTAAGTTGATGGAAAAATTCAACTATGCATTTTGTTTCATTTTTAAGAATTAAAAGAAAAAAGAGGAAAGGAAAGAGCATGGCCATGGCTGCTGCTCACGGCTAGCCATGGCCAAGGAAATTATATTGCCTTTTTGCTTTGGTTTAATTTTCAAGTGATTTGCAAGTTTGCGGTGGTGATAGCAACGTTGGATATTGAATCGGGAAAGAAGAAATTGAGAAATTGGGGCAATTAAGAGTAGAAATTCCTCTGAGAAAATTAAGGTAAGATTTTCTTGTCTTGTGGTGTAATTATGTTAATGGTGTTGTAATGAAAGGATTAAAATTGGATTGGACGAAATTGGAATTTAGAAAATGCATGAAATTGATGTTATAGGAAATTGTGGGTTGAAATGTATTAAGAAAAGTTGTTGGGTTGTTAGAATTGTTATGGGCTGAATTGGGAGAATTTATTATATATATTGTTGTTATTGGTATTTCTGTGTTGACAGGAGGACAATTAGAAATTCGGGTTAGGCAAATATATAGGGGAAGTGCTGCCCGATTTTCGTTAAGTCTATAGCTAGAAAACCATAAACAAGAATGTATAAGCTAAATGATAAGTTCTATAAAGAAATGGGCTACGAATTTACGAACTAGAAAATATAGTTACTGACGATAACGTTACTCTTATATTAAATAGGCTAAAAGAGCGACAAGGCGAACGGGTTAGCGAATAGTTGCTAACAGGTATGTAAGGCTAACACTTCTTTCTTTTGGCATGTCTTAGATGTAAGTGATGAATGCTATGAACTTTGGGGTAAATCTATTCATAGGTTCCGAATGTGATTCATGGTTCTTGTACTATTCATTCTATATGTACTCCATATGATTCTATTCTTAGACGAGTAAGGTCTAAATGTTCCTTGTGATGGTTTATTGATATTGTACTCATATTCTGTTCCGAAGGGAACACCCATAAGGTGCCAGTTGAGTTGTGTATATGGTTTTACTAATGATTTCGAGAAAATTAGTTTTATACTAAAGGAAACATAAAGTTAGACTTTCAAAACCACTCCGAAGGGGGTGCGAGATTTTACTATTTAGATTTTCAAAACCACTCCGAAGGGGGTGCGAGGTTTTACTATTTCATTTCATTTACGACTTATGTTTACATTCCATAGCATCATCTCTTTGTATTAATATTTGTGGATTAAGTTTGTGTTGACATGATTGTGATATTAAGCCGGAAGCGGCTGCCCGAAGGGGCCATCATTATTAAGCCGGAAGCGGCTGCCCGAAGGGCCCATCATTATTAAGCCGGAAGCGGCTGCCCGAAGGGGCCATCATTATTATTGAGCCGGAAGCGGCTGCCCGAAGGGGCCATTATTATTAAGCCGGAAGCGGCTGCCCGAAGGGGCCATCATTATTATTGAGCCGGAAGCGGCTGCCCGAAGAGGCCATCATTACTATGTCGGAAGCGGCCGTCCGAAGGGACTATGGTGATACTAGCCGGAAGCGGCTGTCCGAAGGGACCGTTTTGTTAACATTTCGGAAGCGGCACGTGTGTTAGATTGCAATATTTACTTAAAGAATGTGTGTTAGATTGCATTATTTACTTAAAGAATGTTTGTTGGATTGCATTATTTACTTAAAGATTGTTTTGAGACCTCGTGTATACATTTATGTTTCTTCCAGCGAAGGCTGCAGGTATTGAGTTAGATTGTGATTTCTTCTCTCCTAAATAAAGTTATGGTTATGATTTGTTACCACCTTACATACTCAGTACATTGTCCGTACTGACGTCCTTTTGCCTGGGGACGCTGCGTTCATGACCGCAGCCCCAGATTGTTTGACAGGTTAAGTATACAGCTAGGATGCTCTGACGTCTGCTGGGATTGGCAAGTTCCACCTCATTCTGGAGCTGTGCTGAGTCATGTATAGATATGTATGATTATGGGTATGTCAGGGCCCTGTCCTGACTCATAGTGTCCAGTTTACTTCTTAGAGACTTCTGCAGACAGTATCCTGTGGTATGTTTGTCGAGATGTCGACAAAGTGATATCAGTTGAGTCATTTATGGATTTTAAAAGAGTATGTATTTCAGATGATTTAGATTGGTCTAAAATACTTATTGATTGAAAGTTTTCATAATCGTTATAGAGATAATGATTTCCATTTGGAAAAAATTTTATGTTCTTAAAAGTTTTTGAAATGACAGGTTTTAATAGAGCGAGTGTCTAAGGGTTCGCTCGACTCTGATGAGAGTCGGGTGCCCGTCATGCCCTACCGTTGCTAGGGTGTGACAAAAATATTACAACTACAAAATATTAATAGAAGAATTGAGTCGGGTCAGCTACACTTCGGATTGGGCCCAGATGTAATGTTAACCCCACCCCTCCCCCTCAAGCTGGAAGGGGAGGACACTGAAAGCTTGGAAAGTAGTTGCTGACGAAGAGCACCTGAAAGAGGCTTAGTCATAATGTCAGCCAACTGATCTTCTGAACGCACAAAATGAAGAGAAATGAGGGCAGCAGTCAAACAATCGGGTACAAAATGACAATCAATGTCTATATGTTTGGTCCGTTCATGAAAAAGAGGATTCTTGGCTATGTGTAGGGTAGTTTGACTGTCACAGTAGACTGGAATAGGAGAGGAAATAGAAAGACCAAGATCACCAAGTAACCTCTTAAGCCAAGAAATCTCAGCAACAATTTTCCTTAAAGCCCTATATTCAGCCTCAGCTGAAGATAAAGAGATGGTTGGTTGTTTCTTACTCTTCCAAGAGATATGGCTGCCACCAAGAGTTATATAATACCCAGTGACCGATGTTCTGGAGTTAGCACAGGTAACCCAATCTGAGTATGATTAGGCAGTGATGGAAAAATTATTTGAGTTAGAAAGCATAACACCAGGATCATTCAACAAATATCTTAAGACATAGATAGCAGCTAACATGTGAGGAGACTAAGGTGTATGTAGGAACTGGCTAAGGTACTGGACTGAGAAAGAAATGTCAGGTCTAGTGTGTTGAAGGAAATTCCCTATCCACAACCAACTTGACAGAGGGATCAAGAGGAGTATTCACAGGACTGTATTAGTTACAATTAAATTTAGCAAGATGATCTATTGTATACTTATGTTGACTAACAATATAACCAGATGGAGAAAAAGTGATTTCTAGACCCAGAAAATAGTGAACACAACCCAAGTCCTTAATCTTAAACTGGTCATCAAGATGAGCCTTTAAACTGGTCATTTCAGTAAGATCATCCCCAGCCAAAAGGATATCATCAACATACACAGCCAAAACAGTCAAAGAACCAGAGGGAACCTTTGTGAAAAGAGAGTAATCATTCTTATTAGATGTGTAGCCTCTAGAAGATAAAGCTTCAGACAACTTTGAGAACTATTGCCTGGAAGCCTATTTGAGGCCATAAAGTGATTTTTTAAGCTTACAAACCAGTGGACCAGAGGAGGAAGAAGGTGTAGAAGTAACCTCAAGGCCAAGAGAGATTTTCATGTATACTTTTTCATCTAGAGAACCATGTAAGAAGGCATTATCTAGATCAAGTTGGAAAATAGTCCAACCTCTTTTGACAGCCAAAGTAAGGAGACATTTGATGGTGGTTGGCTTGACAACAAGGGAGAATGCCTCAGTGTAGTCAATACCCTCCCTTTGAGTATCTCCCATAATGACAAGCCTAGCCTTAGATCTTTCAATGGAACCATCAAATCTTTGTTTTATTTTGTAAACCCATTTACATGGAATAACCTTTTTATGAGGTGGTAGTGGAACAATATCCCAAGTATGGTTTGCCTCAAGGGCTTGAAATTCCTTTAGCATAGCCTCTTACCAAGCAGGATTGGAAGCAGCCTGTTGGTAAACTGAGGTTCATACATGTGTATATCACTGGTGGAAACCTTGAAGTTTTCAGACACAGGTAAAAAGGGGAAAACAGAATTGCAAATGTAGTCATCAAGGTGGGAAGGTCTGTGATGAATCCTAGAAAATTTCCTAGTGGAGTCCAGATTGGTGGCAGGAGCAACATGAGGATTGGGGATAGGTTCAGGATTAGCAAGAGGAATTGGGAGAGGTGGAGGAGAATTAGGAGGAATAATATCTGGGAGATGGGCAGATGATCGATGAGAGAAAAATGGGGACTGAGGAGGAAGTACATCAGAGAAAACAATAGAAAGAGGAGATCCATAAGTTGGAGGATGTTTAGTGGGTATATCAATAAAGGAAGGAGGAGAGGAAGGGAAGAGTGCAGTAGGTAAAGGTGTGGAAGAATGGTAAGAAAAAGTAGTTTCATGGAAGACAACATCTCTGGAGTAGAAAATGGAGTGAGAATGAAGGTTCAGGAGTTTGTAAGCCTTTTTACCACTAGCGTAGCCTAAGAAAACAGCTGGAATGGATCTAGATTGGAATCTCTCCTAGGTTTGGGAGAAGAAGAAAAACAAAGACAACCAAAAGATCTAAGGTGGTTATAAGAAGGTGGCGTACCCAACAGTTTCTCTATGGGAGATATATTTTGTAAAAAAGTTGAAGGAAGTTTGTTGACAAGGTAAGTGGCAGTAAGGATATACTCCCCCCAGTATTTCAAAGGTAACTTGGACTGAAAAAGAAGGAATCTGGAAACTTCTATGAGGTGTTTGTGTTCTCTCTCAACTACACCATTTTGTTGTGGGGGACAATGGTGTGATGGAGGATACCACTATCACTAAAGAATTGTTGATAAGAAGTGCTACCACCCAATTCAAGAGCATTATCAGATCTAAAATTTGTACCTTAAATGAGTTTTGACCATGGATACAAAAGTTTTTAAAACTGTTAAAGCATTACTTTTGCAAGAAATAAGGTGTGTCCAAGTAACTCTAGTATAATCATCTACCAATGTCAAAAAATACTTGAAATTATTGTAAGTTTTGGTGTGATAGGGTCCCCATGTATCAATGTGAACCAATTGAAAAGGAACAGATGTATGTATAGAGCTGAGTGGAAATGAGGTTCTATGTTGTCTTGCCATTGGACAAACACGGCATATGAAGTTCTGTTTAGTGGATAGTTTATCAGGTAAATCTAGTATATTTTTCATTTTGTGAAATGGAATATGTCCTAATCTTTGATGCCAAACAATATCATCTTTATTAACAACAGAGTGAGGATTACAAGGAGTACTATGATGTTCAGAATTATAAGTAGTAATTGCCGAATTAACAGGAATGGTATTCATAGGTGAAATGCAATGTGAAGCAGAATCAGAAAATAAAACATGTGGATTACAAGAACTAACATCAACATGTGAGATAGAATTAGAATAACAGGGGGAATAGGAATATTTATGGAGAACTCCTGATGCACAAAATATAGTCCCTTTTCAGCCTTTCCGATTTCCAATGGCCTCGTCAGAGAAGGGCCCTGTAAAAAGCAAGCAGAAATTGTAAGTATAGCATAGCATTGGAGTTGGACAGGAAGTTTGTGTATAGAAATCAAATTGAAATGAAATGAAGGGACAAGGAGGACATTATGTAAGATTATGTCACTTCTTAAGGAGAAAGAACCAGTAGAAATAACTTTTACTTTATATCCATTTGGTAAAGTTATCAAGTATGAAGTAGGTAAGGGTTGAATATTGCGAAGTAGATGTTCGTGAGGGATCATGTGATTGGTTGCCCCTGAGTCTAAAATCCAAGGACTAACACCTAATAATGAAGATGCACACACATGATAGCCAGTTTCAGAGAAAACAATACTACTAAACAAACCTGCAAAAGCACTGAAACCAGCATTTTCACCAACTGTGCCATGAGGAGGAGATGGATTGTGTATGCTCATAAGTTACTGATAATGTTAATACTGGTCCTTTGAGAATCCATGAGGAATAGAGGGACCAGAAGTAGGAGAAGAAAGGCCAAGTTCAGCCCCCTGAGCATATGAACCAAAAGCTTTCTTGTTTTTGATGAAATTAAAATCTGCAGGATATGTACCCATGTAATCTATAACATTTCTCAATGTGGTGCCTAGTTCTTTTGCAATATTTACAGAATAGATCTGCTGAGCCAGTAGGAATACTTGGAGCAACAGGATTACCCCTCATTGGCTCAAAATGAACTCTCTAACTATAATTCCTACCAGCAAAATAGCTTGAACTAGTAGAAGCTGAGAATGCAGCAGATTCATTTGAAAAACTTGGAACATGTGGAGAATGTTCTTTTTGATGTTCATCATGTTGCAACATGGAATATGCTCTACTGATGGAGGGCAGTGGAGACAGCATCAGAATGTTAGTCTTGCAAGAAGAGTAACACTCATTCAGCCCACTCATGAATTGAAAAAGTTGTTGTTCTTCCAAAAGTTTTGGTAAAGCACCACAAGTGCAAGTAGGTCCTACATAAGCTGTTTGTAGCTCATCCCATAAGCTTCTCATCCTAGTGAAATAAGTGGCTATGTCTGAAAACCCTTGACTAGTTGAACTAATCTCTCACTGAATTTTAATGTATTTGGATCTATTGGTTTGACTAAACCTCTCATTCAGGTCTTTCCAAATCTCTCTAGCAGTTGAGAACCCTATGAGACTAAGTGATATGTTTCTGGATAGAGAATTGGTCATCCATGATATGAGCATGTCATTATAGCGTTCCCATCCTGAGAAGTAAGGAGAATCTTCTGCAGGTTTAGGATTTTTTCCAGTGATCACACCTAATTTGTTTTTGGCAGATAGAGCCACGAGCATGTTCCTCTTCCAAGCCACGAAACCACTCCATCGAAAGGTGGTGAGACTAAAGGAGTATTTGGATTGTCAGAGGGATGTATATAGAAAGGATGTGAGGTCTCAATAGTAAATGGTGTGAAACCATCGGTACTCGAGGTAGAAGTGTTGTTGTTAGTAGCATTGGTACCCATATTCGATCAATCGAGTAACTAATGATAAACTTCCAAGTCAATAAAACGTAGATCGCGATAAACCACAAATTTACAAATCAACAAACCCTAGATCGCGATAAACACAATTTCCAGCTCAACAAAAACCTTAAATCGCAATGCAATTTCAATCTCCCAAAAATAAAACCCTAGGTTGGGAAGATAGTGAAAAACAGAACAAAAACAAGGTGAATTTAGAGGAAATTGTACTGTCCTTCTTCGATAACTTTAAGAAGTAAAGTCTTCAAAAGAAAACACCTGAAAACTTCAAGATTACAGCAGAATTAACAAAAACTCACCGAAAAAGTGAGAGTTCGTCGAAAACCAAAAAAAAAAAAAAACTCGATGGAAATTTTGACGGAGATAACCGTCGAGGGTAATATCGGACGATAGCTCTCAATGAGTACTACACGAAACCTTGCTCTGATACCATGTTCAAGTACAAAAATGGCTAGATCACCATTGTTTTACAATACAGAAACCCTAAACTATGAGAGAGAAAAGAGAGAGAAACCAGACTTTTTATTTATGTCTGACTGAAAATGAAAAGGAAAATGTAGTCTATATATTTACAGCTCATTAATGAAAAAGTGAAGTAAAAATATTACAACTACCAAATATTCATAGAAGAATTGGGCCGGGTCAGCTACATTTCGGATTAGGTCCAGATGTAATGTTAACATGTATGAATTGAAAATATATGTATATTTACCATATATATGGATCATTAATAGTTCCAAGTGTTCAATTTTGGGTAGATCTCGATTCTCGAACACCATTTAAACTTGTTCTATTGATTGAACTATTTAAAATAAGATCCCATATATACATCAGCTCGTGTTCCATTAAAATATTAAATGTCACGCTTCCATTTTTAGCTTTTACGTCTTATTTTGCATGAAACCATATCTTCCGATCAAGCCATCATGTCACGAGAACCTTCGAAATAAAATGGAAACATAATGTATCAGACAATCAATAAAAACAAAATCAATAACTTGTTATATGTCGACACAATTCTTGTGTATGAACTGTTACGTTGCACGACCTAATATTTATCTTAACCAATATCAGATTTTCGCCTATAGGATAGAACACGTTACCCTTCCTGTTCCACGTCATCATCTACGAAATAGTAAAGAACAATTAAGTAAGAACACATCAATTTTATGTGGAAATCACTCGGCTCACAAAGGTGAAAAAACCATGACCTATACCTCTGTAGGATTTTTTCCAAACTCCACTGTAACTGTGAGTCTGTGCAAATTCAAGTTACAAACTCTGTAACCTAGGAACTAAACTCTAATTCCTATCTAACTAATCTCCTTAGACTAGTAACCCACTTCAAGTTACCCCAAGTTGATGTTAAATTTGACTAACTATTTAAAACTATTGTAATTGCTTCTAGGAAAGCTGATAAAGGTACAACTCGATAAATAATCCTAATACATAAATCTAGACTCAAGAACTGTAACACATAAACTCTATGAAACAAATTCTTTAATCTTATTCATTGTATTAGGCTGCACTTCTGGAACCAAAACACTCAATATGGCATTGACTGTAATTGCTTAATATTCTGATTTCTCTCTTTATGAATGTGCAAAGCTTCTTCATTGCATGACTTGAATATTTATAGTACTAGGTTTGCATGAAGGCGGATGAACTCACTCCCTACAAGGTAAGGCCTATTATAAGAGTTAGGGTTTGAGTTGACTTGGGATACTTGCATTAATGCGTCTTCAGTGTCCTGTAGGAGTCTGAAGTATCTTAATAATTATGGCAAGAAATCCTGCAAACTTGTCCACCAAGTCATTACCATAAAACACAAATCCTACTCGTAGTAGGATTCTGAGCTAGAACATGTTCTTGGACCTGATTCAAACACCTGGTTCTTTCGCCTCTGCATCTTCTCACTATCTGAGATGGAATATATCCGTAAACCTGTTTCATTCATCTTTATCCTGCAACAGCCTCTGACTTACTCTCACATAGAACATATCTGCAGACCTGGTTCATTCACAATCTTATCCTGTGTAAGTCTCTGATCGATTCACTGCACTCGTCTCTATGGAACATGTTTGTAGACCTGGTTCATGAGTTTTGTCTGCACAATTCTCTAGTTTATCTCCCTATAGAACATCCCCAGAGCTGGTTCACCCACTTTTTTCTGTAGCTTTGTCCATCATTTTTCTATGTCTAGTTCATAAGCTTTATCTCAACCGTCTGTCTCTAAAGATGGTTTACTATCATTGTTCATTTACTTTGTCAATCATCAAAACACACATGCTTATGCCAACAAATTTCCCATTTTTGATGATGACAAACCCATGTATTTGAATCAACACGTAACCTATCCATAAACGTCTCATAGCCCAAAAGATAACATTGCAACACTATCATATTGTTAGGAGTAAACCAGGTTGGCATATATGAGTCAGAAAGCAAGCATAAGCACACAGTGATAGCACATATTGATCATCTTCCCCCTTTTGGTATCATTAAAAAGTTATCTCAGATTACAGCAAGTAACCTTTGTGAATATTGAACTCATGGCCACTGGGCCTATCTCATATACACAAGGTAATAGAATCAGTCCCTTAGTGAAGAAAAAAATATTCGAATCACACAAATAAGGCACAAATATGTAAGATATGCAATAGTTTTTTTCATTAACTTCAACAAGTACAATTACAGTCCCTCGGTTACAACCATATACAACATATCATTTCTACAGAACTTAGGACCCAGACACACTAAGAATATTACATGGATAAAATTAGAGAGAACCTGCTCACTTTGCTAGGGACAGTGACCAAGGTAGATGGTAGAATCTAAGGCTAATTTCTAGGAAATCCTAACTAGAAGGTGTTGAGTGACATGAATATAAGGGAAATACATGCTTTTCCCCACATCACCATCTGAATCAACCCCTTGCCCTGCCACGCCCTAAACCCGACCCTGGACGTAACATGTATCCAATGCTATGAACAACATCGGAAGCACCTTATAAAATTAGCAAATTCCTATTCTCTTTCAACAGTCTTTCCTCATTCATTTATAACAAGTCATAAGTGGCTAAACGTAAACATGCTCAATTTAATGAAATCTGCGGAAGACTAATATAGATACTAAATCATAAACATGGCAAAAGCCTCAATAAGTCATATGAGACTTTCAACATATATCCCAAAATCTGACAACTATTTATAGAGCTTTTAAGATAAACAAATGAGTGTCTAACTTCGAGACGCAGCCCGAAAACTGCAATAAGTAGGTAAAAATAGGGTGGTGTCCCACGAACAAGCATGTGGGCTCACCAAATAGTCCAGAAAGTAGCAAGCTCTCCTAGTTCTCACGCGTATGCACCTCAACGTTACCTGACACACCATCAGAAACAACAATGGTACGCCTGAGTACTGGGTTCTTAGTGAGTGTCTAACGGGAAATAGTTAGTATAGCAAAATAAGATAGTAAAAATCAGTAAAGCAGTATCTATGAAACAGTTTAAATATTAAGAAATAGAGCACAACATCAAACTTAGTAAAATTCATCAGAGAGAAACCAATAACAAAGTACAACACATTTATCTCATTTACCATTTACTACATCAAGTCTTTCACCTACGAATCCAAAAACATCAACAAGCCAACTCATGGCGAACAATCATTCGATACACCGGAGCTATTATCCCACGAAGGCTAATCGTCCTCTGGACTAGCACAACAATAGATGCACCGGGATACACGCCTTAGAGGTCAATCATCTTCTGGACTGATACAACAATTCTCAAAAGCGATACATTAGGATCTATAAAGGCTAATCATCCTCTGGACTAGTACAGCTTGCCCATACAGGCCCAAACACAAACAAATATAAGTCATGGCATATTCACCGAATCATCAATCATGGCTTATAACCGAATTCACTTCTCAAGTCATCTTCTCGCAATAGAGGTATTTCAAGTCATAACCAATTTAGAAACCTTATTCAAATCATTTGTTCAATTTCAAATTCAAGAAAAAAAAATCTCATTCAAAGGAAAAACCCGTTTAAAGCTTCAATCTTTAGAACATAAGTTAAATCATCCCATAGCGGGGAAAAACACGTTCGTCATAATAATATAATTCGTATAAGGTTCGATGTGGGCTTGACCCTAGACATGCATGACCTTGTTGAAAACCATCTTCAATTTTCGAAAATAATTTCAAAAGAACCATCCACCAAAACAAGGGTTTTCAACCATATTCGTACTTGAGTATATTTCAATGAAAGTAGACATGCTTCAAAAGAGATATACAAATAGACATACCTCAATTCCCGCTAAAAGTTAGCAAATGTAATTCTTCTGACTTCAACAATCGTTCTACAATGGTTATTAATAACAAAGTTTAGAATTTTAACCACCTCGAGGGATTCCTACCCTAAATCAAAAGCTCGGGCCTTTTATAGACTTAAAACTTGTTCTTGAACCACTTATGAATCATTCATAGATTCCAATCTCAGAATATACTCTATACTAGCCTAAAAATCTTCAATACTAGGAGGAAAATCAAAGTTCGTAACTTTAGACAAAATCTCACATCCCCCCTTCTTGTCCTTTCTTGAGTTTTCAAGAATCTAGGGTTTGGGAAAATGAACTAGTGTCAAGCAAGATTGTATTTGGTGTAGAATTGATATAGATTGATTAGGGACTCACTTTAGGGTTTTAGAGAGGTCTCTAGGCTTCTTTTCCTCCAAAAGTCGTCCAAAACGAAGTGGGAAAAAATATAACGAAGTGGTAAAATTATAAAAATTCGAAACCAAAAAATACGGGGCCACGTGTTGGCCATGCGTCTCGCGCCCATAGTGCGTGATGGCCCTCGCGATGAACACGCATTTCTCCCTGGTCGTGCTTGTGTTTGATTGGCCAGAGACAGGCTATTCTCGCGCTAGACGCACATCGCACATTTTCCGACGATTGATATTCGCTCCATAACATGGGCATAGATCCTAGAAAGTTGCTTCATTTGGGGCTCCACCATATATGTTTAGAATGGTATTTTTAAGACCTACAACTTTCATGTTTTCATTTTTCTCAGAATCCTAACGTAACTACCCAAAAACTAGGCATAAGTGAGGACTACCTCAGACTTAGACGAATTTAAGAACCCTTACGAACTTAACTATTTGGTTTGACTTCACAATGACTATTTTCACCCGAATTCATCTCGAAGGGATTCATATTGTTAAAATATCATATTAATACTCATTCCACTCATTCACACCTTATCCGAATTTACGGAGTGTTACATTATCCCTCTCTCAGGATCATGCGTCCCCGAATGAAAGTCAGGGCCTAAACCTCCAATTTTTAGAATTTCTAGAGTTCTTTTGTAGTGTAATCTATCCCATCAGAAAACTTTGTTAATATCCTAATAATAACCATATGGTATTCACAGGAACTCTCACAACTACAGAAAGCAAGCCGAAACATGAAATAAGGAATTCCGAAACATGAAATAACGAATTCATACCTTTAGTCTATACTTACGCTTGGATTCGATAGCCAGAAGGTGCAATACATACTTGTAAAGGGGAATAAGTGAGGATATCTCTTCTTCATGTCCTCCTCCGCTTCATAAGTTGCTTCTTCGGTATTAGGGTTCCGTCACAGGACTTTAACCGAAGCTACATCTTTTGTTCTCAACCTTATAACTTGTCGATCTAAGATTTGCATAGGTTCTTCCTCATAAAACAAACCATCATTGATTTCAATCTCTTCATGAGTCAAGAGATGAGAAGGATCAGGTTTATACAACCTTAACATCAAAATGTGAAATACAGGATGCACTATAGCCATCTCGGATGGTAATTTCAACTCGTAAGCCACCTTCCCAATTCTTCTCACAATTTCATAAGGGCCAATAAAACGAGGGCTAAGCTTATCCTTCCTACCAAACTGCATCACTCCCTTCGTCGGCGATACTTTCAAGAATACCTTGTCTTCCATAACAAACTCAAGCTCGCGACGCCTCATATCCGTATAAGACTTCTGTCGACACTGAGTTTTCTTAAGTCGTTGCACAATAAGGTTCACCTTCTCGATTCCTTCGTGAACTGGATCAGAACCCATTAACTCTACTTTAGTAGGTTCAAACCACCCAATTGGAGATCTACAATGTCATCCATATAGTGCCTCATAAGGAGCCATCTGGATACTCATTTGATAACTGTTATTGTATGCAAACTCTACAAGGGGTAAATGTTCATCCCAATCACCTCCAAAATTAATCGCAAACGCTCTTTACATGTCTTTAAGAGTTTGTATAGTTCTCTCTGCCTACCCGTCCGTCTAAGGATGGAAGGCAGTACTCAAGTTCACTCGAGTTCCCAAACCTTCTTGGAACGATTTCTAAAAATGAGCAGTGAATTGTGTACCCCTATTAGATATGATGGATATTGGAAACCCATGTAACTTGAATCTCTCCTTCAAATATAACTTTGTGTAATGTGCCGCTGTATCTGCCGTCTTCACAGGAAGGAAATGAGCAGACTTGGTGAATCTATCCACGATCACATAAATAGAATCAAACTTGGCCTTTGTGTGGGGTAAACTGTCACGACCCAACTCGTGAATCGTGCGGGCACCCTCGCTAACCCCCTGGTGGGCTAACCCTTCCCTCATAACCAAACATTAAATTAATGCGGAAGTGAAAACAGAAATATACTAAGTCTCAATAGATATATAAGATAAATAATGTAAATGCGGACTAGAAATACCACACCCTAAGGATCTAGTCTGAAGCTAGTACAAGAGCTACTAAATAATACACAGTCTGAAAAGAGTACTATAAATCTCAATAGTAAAACTATTGTCTCGTGATTATAAAAAGTAGAGACAGATATGTAAAGGAAGAATCTTCGGGCTGCAGGTCTAGCATTAGCTCACCCTGGAATCTCTGACAAAGACCTCCGATCACTAGCGAGATCTCGAACATAACCTGAATCAAATCTACGCTCCACAAGGAGTGTAGCAAGAGTAGTATATGTACAACACTATTATTGGTAAGCATGATAGGCTGACTAAGATAATTTAACACATAAGAAATACAGAAATAAATGAGTAGGACAGGTAAGGTAGTCAACAACAATCAACAGGCACAATAGGTCTTAATATTCACCAGTCATAGCCTAGGTTTCAGCTTCTAACCCACTAGTCTCTAAGAATTGCTCAACAATAGGCACAACTCAAATGAATCACTAAAAATAAATCGATAAGGTAATATGAAGTGCAATGCCATAAAATGGCCAATATCTCGAACCTGTACACACATGCTATAAGCATTTGTCGTTCCAATAGTTATGACCCATGGGGGACCTGCGACATCCATGTACTAGCCACCCCGGACGGAATACAGACCGTGGCTCTATTAACATATCCGGTACAAACCTCAGACCGTAGCAATAATCATTTCTTACTTTCATATTTCTTTTTCTTTCCAATTCGAATATGTTTCCATAACTCTTTCATCATGTATGAATGTTTGAATGCAAGAATGAGGGATCACATATAACAATGCCAATGAATATGATATGGAATTCACAAAGCACCATAAAGCCAATTCAACCCTTGCACAAATTATCAAACTACCATGGAAACGTATTAGAGATTCAATCTCAATTACAACAGATAGAACCAACACATCGACATCACCACAACCACGTAATAAAGTATACCACATGTCAATAATTAAATAAAGAATGGCGACAAGCCCACATAATCAGAAATCATACCAACCTAGTGGATTTAACACCACAACCATGCCCGAAGGCCTATCATGCTTCCTCGTCAATAACTACATAACACATGCGATTCACTAATCGAAGTCTAAGAAGATAAGTCGTAACCTACCTCAATGCCGAGCAGGCGCCACAAACTATCCAACACCAACCTTTCCTTTGCGAAGAGCTTCCGAACAGTCAAAGTCAAATCATCAATTTAATTTCCATTAGAAATTGAGTCTAACGATACCCATGTTACTATAGTATGATAAGAATCGAAAATAACCCTTAGAAAAAGGAGCCTGGGCCCACAAGGACAAAAATTTGAAATTTAAGTTAAAATCAGTTTACCCACTGCTTAGGAAGCCAAAGCCAATTCCCAATCACTAATTAACCTCAAATTACAATCATTTGCATCATTAATTGAAAACCCCCAATTTAGAGTAAAACCTAAACTTTTCATAATCAAATTCTTAAATAAAATGGGAGATTCAAGCCTAGCATCTAATTGTCCCAATGATTCCATGACTAGATTCAAGAAGATTTCCCAACAATCTCAATTAGATTGAACAAAACTCATAAAAATCATCTCTAGGGTTCATAACCCAATTTCCCTAACTAAACCCATAACATTAGCATATACTCCATACTTAAACCATAATATAATCACAAATGAAGTAAAAGAAGCTTACCCCAAGATGAATTACCCCAAAAGCTCCTCAAATCGTCCCAATATCTCTCTAGGTCTAAATTTACTGATTGGAAAAGAAATGGTTCTAATAGGGAACTTAAAAGGTTTTTGTTCAGCGATTTCCGCATCCGCGAGCAAAGAAATCGCATCAGTGGAGCCACTTGACACATCATCCCCTCGCGTCTGCAGGCCAAGTCCCGCATAGGCGAACCAACAGAGGAAAACAAACACTCGCAAAAGCGGGACACCAAAAATAAGCAAAATCTAGTTTTTCACCGAGTTTAACCCAAAACCTGACATCCATCCGAGACCCCCTACATAAAAACCAAATATGCAGACCAAGATTAAAATACGCTACGAACTCACACGTGCCCTCAAAATTCCCAATAGGATTCATTTTGACCCGGTCAACCCCTAAAACCCAAAAGCAAGTTTCAAACCAAGGACCCAAAATGCTCTCGAGTGCCTCGGGAGCCGAACCAATTATCTCACCAAGTTATAAATGACCCTCCAAACCTCATGGACTAGCCAGAATTCCCAAAAAGGTTCGTTTACCCAAAAGTCAACTATTGGTCAAAGGGTTTTCACTCTAAGCCTCTAAATTCCTCAAAACTAATCCCGATCACCTAGGGAATCGTGCTACCATCCTCACGAGTCAAACACATTCTAACAGAGCTAGGGGATGGGTCAATAGGGGTAAAAGAGGTAAAATTCCTAAAATGACCAAACAGGTCATTAAATCAGATACCAATCAAACAATTATTCATCCTCGAATGAAAAAAAAGTGTATGAAAACTGACTAGAAACCAAGGAATCCCTAATGGTCACCTGAACTAACTCCAAACCTTTACGAACCAATCATAGTCCGCTTATACATCTGTGGCAAACGATACTAATCTCTTTTCCACCTCTTTTCTCATGACTAATCAACCTTGTGTCATTACTCTCGAGTCCAAAAGCTGAATTCTACTCAAGCCATCAACTTAATATTGAAGAACTCTACCTTATGATTGTAATCTTCATGTTTCTCATCTTTCACCCGATACACAAATCTGATATAACCCCATGATCTCTTAGTACATTGAGCCCTTCTCGCTTTCTCTTAACTCACTTCCAACTCCGAACATCCCTACATAACACCTGCGGCCTCACTTAATACACCTTAACCAGTGAACCTCTAATTATAACCCCTCGAAACGCCTGAACGAATTCGAAAGTATCAAGTCTTGGAATCTCCGCACCATACTTCGCGCAACTTCTCCTAAGTCTTAAATACATAAATACTCACCCTTGCTATCAATCGACCATTCTTCAACATGATCTACCACTACGATCACGGCCTTTCCTCGAAGATGTAGCCTTAACTCTCAAACTGAAGTGGTTCTTAAGATTCCCTCTTGTTAACCCACTCTGGACCCTTTATTTATGAATGTCGTGAGATTACCTATCCCGATATAATACAACTCATCTCGTCGTCAAAATTTTCCACACACAAAATCTAAAATGTGCATCTCTTCCATCACCATCCGCAAAATCCTTTAGTGCTCATCGTACACCATGTCGAATTGTCCACATACTTCCTTGCTCAAACAAAACTATCACTTTTACACCCTATTTGAAAGACAAAACATAATGTCACCATAACCTCTACATGATTCAAGTATTCACATTGTTATAAGTTCGAGTCCTTTCCTTTTCAGAAGATGTACCTTGCTCCCTCTGATTCAAGATCACCTATGCCTTACCTTAATTCTTCACTTTCCATATTCCATTTCAAAGTCATAATCACCGCTACCAATCGACCGTCACTCGAACCCACTCAAGAGTGTTCCATAATATCATATTCCCTACAACATAACTGAGTCAATTCTAGAGATAGTAGTATGCCACACACTCGAACAACTGAGAGTTCCCTTACCTCCCCCGACTTCAAAATTGATTTCTCCTCTAAACCCGTCACATTACAAATACAATTCTTCACGAAGCCTCTCTGCTAGAAAAATACCAACCAACTCTGGTTATCCAAACAAGAATACATTATTGTCGATGCAATACCTCAAACCACCCTTGAACTGATCCAAAATCCTTAATTACCGTACACATAATCCTCCAGCGTACTAATATAACTTCATCGAAGTACCCTTGCCAAAATCTATTAACTGAATAACCCTTCTTTTTGCTTAGTTCATGAGTTTACTGACCCAACATTGATACCCAACGTTCTATAGTGAACTCGCCTTTTCTTGTATCAAGCGGTACTGCTGATCCTTAACTTAATTTCTAAAATGCTCTTCGCAACCTGAGTTAGCTCAAAACCATCATTGATCTACCACTTCAAATGTCCTTACTGATCGACTCCTCACTCGAGGGTCCTTGAACGATGCTTGCCTATGAAGACTCACCTCTTGCCTTACTTTGCCAAACCCGAACACCTCTAACAATAGTTTGATTATTCCTCTCATTCGGTCAACTCCACAAAGTCACGACACCAGTAATTGTAGAACTCTTCATGCATTAACCTTATATAATATGCAAACAAATCTTATCCAAGTCTGGATGCAACACTCTATAATTCCTTAGAAATAAAAACTTTACCCCTAACCAGCCCTCAAGTTATACCCATTAGCCTACAACTTAATCGATCATACCACTCATCTATGAACCATTACATCCACTCTTCATCGAAAACCGTAACACTCTCAAATCAACAACTCTTGGTTCAAGCGATCCCTTTTTTTTTATCACTATCATCGAAACACCATGACCATATGAACACACCCCTTATTCAATAATCACAGCTACCTATCTCTTTAAGTTTCACTCAACACAAGTAACATTGCCACCTGACCCAGAACAGATAGTCATTTCCTGAAGGAACCCTCAAACCACTAGCTATTACTCCATCATTCAATTCTGAAATATAGAAGCCCAACTTAACTTTTCATAACCTTATACGACATCCATCCTTGCACATGTAGCAACCTTATCCTGGTAAGCACGTCAGATACCATTCGTTCCCTTCATATAGCGGAGATTGACCCATCCAAATTCTCTCCCTTACGCCTTCGTCCCATAGAACAATGAAGTACTATTACCATAATACCTTAAGAAATCTTACTTCCTCACACTGTAACACATAAGTAGCCCCTTACCTTCTTATCCTCAACTTCTCTTCAACATCATAACATGGTCACTATCCTCTTGTCAACTCTGACGATCCTCCCAACGCTTACACTTTTTTCCATATATTGACATCTATACTTTGCCATTACGGAACCATTGATATACCATAGATACACTCGAGCCACCTAACTATCATAATAACTTGACGAAATCGAAACTTCTCCATACAAATCACACCTTGAGCAAAACATTATTGCGAAACCATAATTTCACTCCCTCGACTTTCGAGCACTCACCACTGAAGGAATAGAGATCGATCAGTCCTCTGTACTATCACTCCACCTTTCTATACCGAATAGAGAGTCACAATTTTAGCTGAAAATGGACTTGGACACTCGCCCATATCAGAATAACACATCTCATACTGTACGGCATGACGTTACATCAGGCCACATATTAACGAATTCTGGAACGTGTTCCCAACATCAGTGGGAGAATAGAAGTGAAATCATATACCAATCTAGACCAACTAGATACCAATTTTTATAAAGTAGCACGAAAGGAGTGAAGAAGATAGAAGTTTACTAAATGTCCCATAGCCTCTCGCAGAATAGTACGGAGCTCATCAACCAATCTACAAGACACTACTAGACATGTTGTTGTACTTGTAAGATCAGTAACCTAGGGCTCTGATACCAACTTATCACGACCCAACTAGTGATGCGACCACCCACTCTACAAAAAATTAGGGCTATAGCAACGCATGCCTCTGTAACGGTTATATAACTGTTGCTATAGCACAACTATTGCAACGGTTATACCTGTTGCATAAGGGCCATAATGCTATTGAAAAACTCTAGGGATCAAACAGTTGCAATTGTACAGGAACCGTTGCCATAGAGTTCCCTAATGGGACTATTTTCTTTTGCTGTTGCAGTAGATTGTTTTTGGTAATGATTCATTTCTATGGGAATGATTTAAATTCCCTCTAAACTTTCCTATAGTTTCACTAAATTGGGAAAAACAGATACATCTTTATTTTTTCTTTTAACCAAAAATCATAAAATGTTAAAAGAGAGCATCCCAACACTTCGAACTCTAAAAAATCATCACACTTCATCCAGAACCCTAATTTCCAAAATTCGAAAATCGTTGTGATGAACTCTAAGTGATTGAGATTGAGATAAAATGTAAAGAGAGAATCACTGGTTCTTTTCCCAAAATCTCAAGTGTTCTTCTCTGACACTTTGGCATTTCGTCATCGACTGCTTTGACTCTAACTCACACAAGAAATCCTAAAATAGCTGCTCGATCAAGTCTAGGTTATCTTCTCACAGAGCCCTAATTCAATTCTAGGTAATCCTCTCTATTCGCTCATGTCTTTTTTTGGATTTATTTTGCATGTCTTCCTTGCTGAAATGTAAAATCACTTAGATCGATTCTTTGAACTGTAGAACCTTTCCCGTTGATGGAAGGAGAAATCGTTGCCATAGCTAAGGAGAAATCTATTACTGGATAACTTTGTGGGTATGGGCTTCTGATTTCTTCATGGTCCTTCTTCTTCATCTTCGTGTTTTTCCATTAAAACTGTGATTTGGTTTGTTCAAATTATTGAGTTTTTGTCTCAATGTTTGTACAATATCTGGTTTCTTATTTTCCTATTATATCATTTAAAAAAGATAAGATATTGATGGAATTACTTCGATTTAGTAAATATCTAGCGAAAGGTGTAAGCTTTACTGTTTTCAAATAGATAAATCATGGTTATTTGGATTATTACCAACTTCCTGAAGTTAATGCTATGCTAATATTGGAGTGTTCCAATTTAGGCAATATTATGATTTTCTTTTTTGGCATGGAAGTTTGGCTTTGAATTATTGTCAGTTCATAATTGTGCTATTTTGATTTCACAACGGTTACTGTTTTTATGTTTCTTTCTCTCGATTCTGTCACGACCCAATTTAGCTAAGTCGCGCGGGCACATACCTTTCCCATCTCGGTAGGCATACCCTTATCCTAATAATTGCAAGTCATAAATTAACTATTAAACAAGCGGAAGAGATAAGAATCACGTAAATCTGGTGATATTCATATTGAAATGTACAGAAATAAGAAAGTACATCAAATCCACCCAGAGTTTGGTCTAACCATACAAGAGCCTCTAACTAGATATTACAAATCTGAAAGTAACAAAATACATCAAGTTTTAATATGTCTCAGAATATGAAATAAGACATAGATAAGGAAGAATCTCCAAGGCGGCGGATGTCCTCCTGCTCACTCTGTAAGACTCTCAGCAGCAACTCTCGCACCGCAATCAGCCACGAGAATTAGAGGTCGATAATAGCTGTACTCATAAAAGAATGCAGCAAGTACAGGTCAGTACAAACAATAAGTACTGGTAGGTATCATAGGCCGAATGTGACTGGTTGACATATATAAAGACATTAAGGTAAGAGAAAACAAGCAAACCATAGAGTACAAGAAATCGACTCACATAATCAAGCCTTGATGTAACAACTAGCCCCAAGTGAAACAAATATCCAAGTATACCGAAAAACAAGTCTTATCAAGTTAAATAAGCACGTAGCCAATATCAAATACAGTCCAAGAATATAACCAACACAGTATCCAATCATAAGCAACCACGAAGGATAATCAAGCATTGAAATATGAGATATGAATGCAATGTAATGAAGTGTAATGCAATGCCGGTACTCTTGTACTCCGACAGCGGAATACCTCCACGCCTCGACAGCACAACCCATGAGGGACCCGCGAAGTCCAAGCATCGTCACTCCGCGCATAGCTTAGAGGACTCAATTATCAACCAGTATCGCAATATCGGTGTTCCATATCAGCCCTTCCGTACACAGCTCAGAGGTGACTTACCATGTTCCATAATTAGCCCCTCTGTACACCACTCAGAGGTGACTTACCATGTTCCATAATCATTAATGTCCCTTCTCATTTCCATCAATAGTGCTAGTCACACAGCATAATAAGATGATATGAAATGAATATGGAACAATGCAAGTACAAACAATAAAGAATATCAAGTTCAAGTTATGCTACAAACAGCGCACCAATATCATCAACAAGTAATCCACATAGTAATCATAATGAATTTCCAATTTCCATAAAAATAAGAGCCAACTATCCCAAAATGGCTATACCAAGAACGAGGCGTACACTAAGTGCCAATATCAATATCAAGTAGTTTCATATTTCCGATTTACCCCCAATTCATAAAAAAGACACCAATTTATACACAACGTACCAAACAAGGTCCTATGGAGTCTACAGACCGCTAGCCCGATAAAACAAGTCACAAGCGATACCAAACCCGAAGGCAACATCCAACCCAATATCATACCCAAAGGTTTACATGAAATCTCCGACAATATCATCTAAATATACGCTTCACTAGTCAAAGTCTCACCACAGGGGTGAACCGTAACCTACATGGAAGGCCAAACAACAATATCACCAATAATCACACCTTAGCCTTTCCTTCCCTTCGAGCCTCGACATCAAGAATGTCTAAGCATATTCGAATCATGGAATTAGAATCAAGAAGAACATCAAATGAACCCTACTTCTATTCAAGACGCAAATCCCCAAACTATGGAATAGGGTTTATGAACAACAAGGGTGAAATTATGAATCTAAAGGTCCTAACATGAAATTAAACCTCTAGGTGATCAATTCCAATCAATAGCAAGTTAGAATAATCAACAATTTACTTAATTTCAGATTCTAGGCAAAACCCCCAATTTGGGTATAAACCCTAACTTCCAATTCCATAAATTAGCATCAAATAGGAAGAAATTACGAAATAAAGAGATTCTAATCATCAATTTAATGCTTAAAGAACCTAACCCATTCAACAAATCACGATTTAGAAGCCTAGAAGAATAACTCATTAAACCCACTTTTAATCTTCAATCACTTAATGAACTATCAAGATAAATGGATTCTAAGATGATTAGGGATAATGGAATAGCAAAAGGGATTAGAAAGATTTACCACCAAGAATCTTCTCCAAGAATACACTAGAACTGCTCCCAATAGCTCATTTTTGGAATAGTAATAAATGAGGGACTAAAGGTTTTTAATACACACTTAATGAAATAACCAGGTCCGATACCGTTTCGGCGGCAGCGGGACCGCTGCAACGGTCCCGCCCCGATAGTCATCACACTGCTGTGACGGTCGCCCTCAAATGTATACTGTCGCTGTAGCGGCCCATACCACCGCTATGGTGGTAGTGCTGAGGTGGTAAGGGTGCCACCATAGCGGACACCAGCACCAGATTTTTCCAAAAATAATCACAATCTCAATTCAAAATCCCGACTAATACTCGAGGGCATTTTCTCACAACCACATGCATAGACACTCATATAAACATGCTATGAACGCACTCGTGGCCTCGAAATTCCCAATGGAGGTTTCGTTGACCGAGTCAACTCCCGATACCTCAATTTCAACTTCCCAACCCAAATCCCAAAATGCACCCCAGTGCATTAGGTGTCTAACCAGATATGTACGCCAGTTCTAAATGACCATTCAGACCTCTCAGAATCGACAGATTTTCGAAAAGAGTCTATTTACCCAAAAGTCCGCTTTGAGTCAACTTATTTTCTCTTAAAGCCCACATTTCACAAAAAGTCATCCGAATCAAATCTAAACACCTCGAGAAGCGTGTCAACGGTCCTCTCGAGTGAAAAAGTGCTGAAGAGACTATAACGACCAATCAGATCATTACATCAGATACCAATTAAATTATCGCTCGTCCTCGAGCGACAAGGAATAGAATGGGAAAAGATACCTTAGTCCACAACAACTGAGGATATCTCGAACACATAACGGTTTCTCCTGATAGGAAATATTTTATTTGAACAAAACTGAATCCCAACTAACAATGCAAGTACCGTCAGCGTGGTACTTCTTCAGCACAGAAACATGGAAAACCGGATGAACTCTCGCCAAGCCTGGTGGCAAGGCTAACTTATAAGCAATATCGCCCACACGGTCAAGAATCTCAAATGGCCCAATATACCTCGGACTCAAGTTGCCTCTCTTCCCAAACCTCATAACACCTTTCATGGGTGAAATCTTCCATAGAACCTGGTCACCAATGGTAAACTCTAGATCTCGGACCTTTTGATCCGCATCCATCTTCTGTCGACTCTCGATCAACTATACCTTTTCTTGACTCTTCACTTCCTCAATTTCTACCAGTTCACTTATACCGCCATCGTCAATCTACCATGTCAAGTATCCATGTTCACTAATCCCTTACTCAAATCTTTAACATTGCTAGTCTTCGAAGAATCACCTCTTACCTCAATTATCGAATCTGAATACCTCTAACCACTCGCACGACTATCCCTTTTTATTCTGTCACCTAAGCCGAGTAATAACACCAGTAGTAGAGGGATTTATCTATTTTTTACATAATGAATACAAGGTTCCCAACCTTCACCCACCACTGACCTCTATTAGTCTATGACATAGCCGAACATACCAGCTCATCCATAAACTCTCAAGCCCACTCTGCAACTCTGCACTGTACAATTGCAACTAAGCTCTCAAATCACTAACTCTTGTTTCAATGATTTCCTTTTTTCCCTTAACCTTGAAGACACCTATCAACCTCATCGGACACACCCTTTACCGTACGCCATGATACAATGTCCCCGCAGTCCGAACTCGACTCAAGTACCCATAAGTCAATTCAAATCTCTTTATCACTATCAACCGACAACAGTCAAATCAACTCGATCCTCTAAACTAATCATCTCTCTCACCCGAACGAACCATAACAATATCAATACCTATCCTCAAATTGAACTGTAGTAACCAGTAACTTCTCAAGTCATTAACTCATCTTTTACGCCCATATTTAAAGTCATTTCCATCAGTCGATCACTAGCTCCCCAAAAGTCTACAACCCAGTCAATTTACCGATCAGACGATGTGCCCATAGCATTCACTTAATAATCCAGTAGTCCTTTAACATCAACGCGCTCATATCAAGTATAACTTTTTGCACCGGTCGCAACCTTATCCTGACAACCATGTCAGATACCAGTTTTTTTCCCTTTCTAGTCTCTTGAAAAGTGCTCTTGTCTAAGATATTCTATGAAGTCTCACTTCGCTATGCACTTATCACAAAAGTCTTCCTTCATGTCCTTGTTGTCACTTCCTTTCTTTATTATATGCGGTCACAATACGTTGCCCAATTCAATGGTGATCACCGAACTTACACTTATCCTCACATACCGAAGTCTAATATTGCTGAATCGTTGACCTGACATTGGTATACCAGTGTCACGCATACTAACATTAAGCCTCCAACTCTTCAAAGAAAAGACCACGGCCAACAACTCCAAATCGTCAAGATATTATCAATAAACACAATCACAAGGAATGGCTTAAAGGTGCCATTCATCAATGTCATGAAAGCAGCCGAGGCATTAGTGAGCCCCAATGACATCACCAGAAACTCATAAGTCCATAGCTCGTCTGAAACGCTGTCTTCGGAATACCCTTAGCCCTGATCCTCAGCTGGTGATAGCCTGAACGCAAGTCAAAATTTGAAAACACTGAACCACCCAGGAGCTGATCAAATAAATCATCAATACGAGGCATAAGACTCTTGCTCTGAATAGTAACCTTGTTCAGCTGGCGATAGTCAATGCACATCCTCATGGATCCATCTTCCTTCTTCACAAATAACACACGAACACCCCATAGGAGACACTCGGTCTAATGAACCCCTTGCTCAATAAATCCTGCAACTGCTCCTTAAGCTCTCCCAACTCAGCCGGTGCCATCCGATATGGTGGAATAGAAATAGGGCGAGTGCCCGGATCTAAGTACACGTCATCACCTATCTTTAGCATCTAAGCCCGATTGTATCAAGTCTCAATTACTCAGTCCGAACCCGTATATCACAAGTACATCAAAAGAATATCACAATAAAATCCACAACAGAACACTATCCTCGTATCAAACGTCAACAAGTAAGATACTACAATATCATGATTAAGATATATCAATAATTTTCCAATATCTACTATCTCCATCAGGCATTAAGCCAACAATAATAGAACAAGACAAGTCACAACACAACGGGATAGCTAACCCCAATCACACAACGGGATAGCTAAACCCAATCACATAACAGGGTCCAATTTATAGCTTGATAGGCAGACACATATGAATAGGTAGACCCCAAATCAAACAATACATATGCAACTTTATGTAGGGCAGAAATGGTACCTGAGATCACTGCATTTGAGGCCTCTACCTCGGGTCTACCCGAAAATGCATAAAATCTGCCCCAACCCGACTGCCCTGCCTGAGATCCACCTCGAGAACCCTAGACCCCACCTCTAGAAGCCTGCGAACCACCGCGGCCTGACTGAGCACCACTTCTAGATGAAGAACCACCACGGCCACCAGATGGTGCCGGAGTCCTCGGAGACTGAATATCTTGCCTGGGTCGAGTACACTCTCTAACAAAGTGGCCAGGCTGCCTGCAGGTATAACAAATCCTCGAAGGCTAAACTTGATGAACAGAAGCTGAAGACTCAGACGGAACCAAACTACCAGCAGGTCAGAGATGAGATCTCTCAGAAACACTCTACCTGGAAGGCCCACTAGATGAAGCTTGTAAAGCTGACTGCAAGGGACTGCCAGAATATGGCTGATATGGCCTAGAAGATTATCCAACCCATCGAGCTAGAACCGCCATAACTCTCAATCTGTCGCTGCCTCTTCTCACTACCCCCTCCAAATGCATGGGCCTTAGCGGCCTCGACTAAAGAAGTATGCTCACTGATGGACTGGAAGGAAGCCCCCATAGCCTCCATCTGAAGGCAAGGAATCTGAAGAGAACCAACGAGCCCACCAAAAAAGTGCCGAATCTTGTCAGGCTCAGTAGGAATCAAAGGAGATGAATAACAGGCCAGTTACAGATAGCGAGTCACATAGGCTTCCACAGGAAATCCCCGTTACTGAAGATGTAGAAAATCATCCCTACGCATCTCTCTTAAAGGCCGGGGCACATACTTCTCAAGGAAGGCCCGGTAGAACTGAGTCCAAGTCAGGGGAGGAGAATCCTCAGGTCTGCATGAAACAAAATACCTCCACCAAATCTTTGCGTAGCTGCGAAACTGGTAGGACACATAATCAACTCTATGGGACTCTACGATCCCCATCCTATGTAACAACTTATGCATATCTAAGATGAACTCATATGCGTCCTCTCTAAAAGTACCCGAGAACCTCGGTGGCTCCAACTTCCTAAACCTCCCAACTAGGTCCTGATCAGTCAAGGTCATAACAGAGCCCACCACTTGTCTAAGATCATCCCTCGGGGCTGGCACTGCATTAACTCGGGGAGCCATAGTTGCAGGTGGGTGTGCTATACGAGTAGGTATCTGCTCAGAGGTTTGCGCCCAAACTCTAGTCTACGAACCTCCACATGGAGTAGTAACACCAGCGGCAGCCCGCTGGGCATCTAGATGGAGTAGAACACAAGCCATAGTATCCTGTATAGTCTGCTCTGAAGTGATCTCGGCCTGTGCTTGTGCTGGGTCCACATTATCCTCGGCGGCCTGGCCTCAATCCTGCTGATCCTCAGGCTCTGGAGATGAAGATCTCTCACGCTGCTGCCCTACCGCAGGAGCCCTAGCCCTAGCTGGGGTAGCCCTGCGGCCTCTAGCTCTATCGCGTCCTCTGGCTGTCGCTCGCCCTCTGGTGCCAGCCGTAGTTGCGAGCTCTGGCACCTGGTCTCGGGCTATCATAGTTCGAGTCCTCACCATCTCTGAGGGAGAAGGGATAAGAGTCAGATAACAATTCGATTCTTTTAGATACAAATTAGCATAAAGTAGCACGATAGAAGGAAAAAAGTGAAGTGTCCTGAATATCACATAGAATCTCGTAGATAAGTACGGAGCTTATCGTACCGATCCACAAGACTCTACTAGACATGCTCTTATATTATAGACCGGGTAACCTAGGGCTCTGATACCAACTTATCATGACCCAATTCATTTAAGTTGCAGGGGTACCTACCTTTCCCACCTCGATAGGCGAACCCTTATCCCAATAATTTCCAAGTAATAATTAACTATTAAACAAGCGAAAGAGATAAGAATCACGTAAATCAGACGATAATCATATAGAAATGTGCAGAAATAAGTAAATACATCAAATCCACCCAGAGTCTGGTTTAACCATACAAAAGCCTCTAACTAGATACTACAAGTTTGAAAGTAGAAAAATACATCAAATCTGAATATGTCTCGGAATATGAAATAAGACATAGATAAGGAAGAATCTCCAAGGCGGCGGATGTCCTCATGCTCACCCTGTAAGACTCTCAGCAGCAACTCTCACACCACAATCAGCCACGAGAATCAGAGGTCGATCCTAACTGGAACTCTGCACTCATAAAAGAATACAGCGAGTGCAGTCCAGTACAAACAACAAGTACTGGTAGGTATCATAGGACGACTAAGAATAGTTGACATATATAAAGACAATAAGGTATGAGATAACAAGCAAACCATAAAGTACAAGAAATCGACTCACATAATCAAGCCTTGATGTAACAACTAGCCCTAAGTGAAACAAATATATAAGTATACCTAAAACAAAGTCTTATCAAGTAAAATCAGCAAGTAGCCCTTATCAAATACAGTCCAAGAATATGACCAACACAGTATCGAATCATAAGCAACCACGAAGGATAATCAAGCAATGCAATATGAGATATGAATGTCATGTAGTGCAATGCAATGCTTGTACTTTTGTACTCCGACAGCGGAATACCTCCACGCCTCGACAATATAACCCATGGGGGACCCGCGAAGTCCAAGCACCGTCACACCGCACATTGCTCAGAGGACTCAATTATCAAACCAGTATCGCAATATCGGTGTTCCATATCGGCCCGTTCGCACACAGCTCAGACGTGACTTACCGTGTTCCATAATCAACCCTTCCACTCACAGCTTAGAGGTAACTTACCATGTTCTATCATCATCAATGTCCCTTCTCATTTCCATCAATAGTGCCAGTCATACAGCATAATAAGATTATATAAAATGACTATGTAATGATGCAAGTACAAATAATAAATAATATCAAGTTCAAGTTGTCACACAACACACCAATATCATCAACAAGTAATCCACACAGTAATCATAATGAATTTCTAATTTCCATAACAACAAGAGCCAACGATCCCAAAATGGCTATACTAATAACGAGGCGTACACTAAGTGCCAATATCAATATCAAGTAGTTTCATATTTTCAATTTACTCCCAATTCACAAAAAATCCACCAATTTATAAACAACGTACCAAACAAGGTCCTATGGAGTCTACAGGCCACTAGCCCGATAAAACAAGTCCCAAGCAATACCAAACCCTACGACAACATCTAATCCAACTTCATACCCGAAGGTTTACATGAAATCTCTGACAGTATCATCTAAGTATACGCTTCCCTAGTCGAAGTCTCATCACAGGGGTAAATCATAACCTACCTGGAAGGCCGGACAGTAATATCACCAACAATCACACCTTAGACTTTCCTTTCCTTTGAGCCTCGAGATCAAGAATGTCTAAGCATGTTCGAATCATGGAATTAGAATCAAGAAGAACATCAAGCAAAGCCTACTTCTATTTAAGACCTAAATCCCCAACCTATGAAATAGGGTTTATGAACTAGAAGGAACTCCCAAATTTGGGTATAAACCCTGACTTCCAATTCTATACATTAGCCTCTAATTAGGAAGAAGTTATGAAATAAAGGATTCTAATCATCAATTTAATGCTTAAAGAAGCTAACCCATTTAACAAATCATGATTTAGAAGCCTAGAAGAATAACTCATTAAACCCACTTTTAATATTTAATCATTTAATGAACTATCAAGATAAAAGGATTCTAAGATGATTAGGGATAATGGAATAGAAAAAGGGATTAGAAGGACTTACCACCAAGAATCTTCTCCAAGAATACCCTAGATTTGCTCCCGATAGCTCAGCTTTCAGAATAGTAATAAATGAGGGACTAAGGGGTGGTTTGGTACACGACATTAGTTGGGATATTCCACTACTAACTGTGGGATTAGTTTTATACCATTTTTGGTAGAAGGCATAAATTTATACCTTGTACCAAATAAAGTATAAAATGCATCCCAATCTTAAAGATGGGATATCCCATTAATCCTGGGATTATTTTATCCCATGTAACGACCCGTTTTTTCATTACCGTGATTCTTCCATTTGTTTCCCTCGTTGACCAGTTCCTAAGTCTTGTTAGAACTATTTTGACCCGAGAAGATAGTTGACATGACTTCCTAGGCATCGTTTTGGGCTTTGGAATGTTTTCTAGAAACATTTGGCTTTAAGCAAAAATAATTTGACCGGGAGTTGACTTTTGGGTGAACAGATTTTATTTGGAGATCCATTGATTCCGAGAGGTTCATAGACTGATTTATGGCGCATTGGTGGGATTGGTTCGGCTCCCAATGCACTCGGGTGCATTTTGGGACTTGGTTCGGGAATGGTTATTGGGGTTTGGGAGTTCACTTAGTCAACGATATCTCCGTTGGGAAATCCAAGGTCATGGGTCCGTTCGTAGTGCATTTTTGCATGTGGATGCATATTTCGTTTGATGAAATCGGACCTCGGATGATAGCGAAAATCGGGTTAGAAAGTTGGTTTTTGGCCGCTCGGTAGTTGACTTAGTCAATGGTATCTCCATTGGGAAATCTGCGGTCACGGGAGCGCTCGTAGCGGGTTTTTACATGTTATTTTGTTTGTCAAAATCGTGTTCCGGATGAGTTTTCGGAGTTCCGGGGCGAAAAACAAAAGAATCGGGGCATCCAGTGTCTGGTGACCGCTACAGAGGACCCCTTACTGTTGTAGCGGCACCGCTGCAGCAGTTTGACCACTGTAGTGGTAGTGGTGACCACTGAAGCAGTCCCGCAAAAACTGAAGTCGGGTCCAATATAAAAACCCTCATATCTCCCTCATTTTAAGTCCAAATGAGGTGATTCAAAAGCCAAAATTCAAGGAAATTTCATGCGGAATCTAATGGTTCCATCCAATCCCCATTTTGAGGTCATATTGGCAAACAAATCGAGGAAAAACAGAGACTATGTCGGATTTGGACCTCATTTAGGATACCTTCTCTCTTGGAAGCTTGGGGATGAATGGATTCTTGGTTATTTCTCAAGGTTGTTCCTATGATTAAGGTATAAATGTCATGATTAATAGTTTGCATTAATTTATCATAATTTTGGTTTTGTAAAACCCTTCCTCTTCGAAAAATCTCTATGCAAAACCTAGGGTTCTTCAACCCGAATTTGGGGTTTTTCATGAAAGAGTTCTAAAAATGAATTGGCTTCCTAGATTGTGAACAAATAATATTAATTTTGCTTTTTATGCTAGATAATGATATATCTAGGCCTGTTAACCAATAATCTTCCTTTCTAGAGTTGAAATTCTTGAATCAAAGTTAGGGTTCTTAGACCCAAATTTGGGGGTTTTCTTAACAATGATGATTTAAGAATTAATTGAGTATTCCTATGATTAAAGTAATGAGGTTTTCCCTTTTGGTATTGAATTTGATATTTTGGTCATAAAATTCCCGTTTTGCCCTTGAGACCCGTTTTTCTTAAATTAAGGATTGAAATTCGACCCGAATAGAAAGTAGCCAATATGGGTATCATTATTCATGGGTTCTTCAATAGAATTCATATGTGATAGATTTTGGTTATTTGGAGACTTTTCGAAAGACAAGGAAATGTGTGGGTTCATGGCACCTTTTCGGCTGCCAGGTAGGTTATGGCTTCCCCTTCGGTAGACTCCGGTTAGTTTCATATATTCGTGTATTAGAAGGAACGGAGAATGCATGTATAGGAATTGGAGATTTTGGATGGAATCTTAGGATGGTATTGTTATGTGATTTGTGTGTTCGGGCTTTTAGCCTGTAGATTCCTTAAGTTATTTGATGTGGTTTGTCATTAATATCGGTGGATATATGTGACTTGAAAGTTGCGGTTGAACCCTATTGGTGTGTCTAATGATGAGAAATTACCGTAATATGTGATTATTGTGTTTTGCCATTATTAGTGAATCTAGTGGATAAACGGGAGGATAAAATACACCAACGATTGTGATTGAGTTCTAAAAAGAGTTGTGATGAATGATTGTAAGTGTAAGGTGAGATTCCTTATTCTAAACTAATAGGATGATTTAAGGAAGTGGTAATAATGTAAATTGACCTGTTGTGTGTTGGGACTAGTGGCCCTGTTGTGTTGTCCTTGATAATTCTACTGTGTTGGCTCGATGCCATGAGTTGTTGATAGAGATTAGACCTCGTTATCCATATTAGTTCGGATATATTATTGGCATACCCACTGTGGTATTTGTGATATTGATATATTGCTGACATACCCACGGTTGGTATTGTGATTAGATATATTGTTGGCATACCCACTGTTGGCATTGTGATATTGGTATATTGTTGGCATGCCCACTGTTGGTATTGTGATATGATATATTGTTGGCGTACCTCATTGTTGGTACTTATGCTACTAAACTTGATTGTTGATACTTGATATATGCATTGTACGCATTCTCACACATTTATGATGCATGGCCGATACCTGGCGATGATCTGGTATCGTCGATTGAGTAACTGAATTTGATAAACTCCTTATTTGAGTGATCGTAAAAAGGCCGATGTCCAAAGATCCATTCCGGAATCGTTGATTTTATGAAACTGATGTTTGAGAAACTGTTTCACTGAGTGATTGTAAGAAGACCGATGTGCAAGGTTCAATTCTGAATATGTGCATTGTATACATTTTGTCACAACCCAACGAGAGGGCCATGACAGGTACCCAGTATTTGCTATTGAGCACCGCTTATCATACTATCTATCGCTTGACCTGTGCAATTATAATTCCCAACATACTTGCGGTGAAATGCTCACTAACTATCTTCACAAAACATGCATATGTGCATAAGCTCTCGAGGTGTCAAAAGTGATATACAAAAATATACACTGAGGTGATCATGAGACATCTATTACCCACACATATGTATCTACGAGCCTCTATCTGGAGTACTGAACATTAGGACAGGACAGGACCCCTCCGTGCCCCAAAATATGTACACAAATGAATGCACCAATGTGCGGCAACTCCGGAGTAGTGGAGTGCTTCGGCAAAACTGCTGACAAGGCTCCTAGGGATATGTATCTTCTTCCCGTTTACCTGTGGGCATGAACACAGCATCCGCAAGAAGGGACGTCAGTACGAGTAATGTACCGAGTATGTAAGACATGAACGATAATATAATAAGGGATACAAGTATGAATAATAACAAAATGGAAATATAGAGCATATCGTAAGATAAAAGACTAACCTGTACATATGAGTGCCTCTTAGGGCGGATGCCATGCATGCTTAGCTTTCTTTGAAAAACATTTCTTGTTCATATATATATAGAAAATAAAACATATCATGTTGCCGAGGCGTCGGCTCCGATCCATTTAGCCACATATGTCCCGCGTCCGGGCATCCCACGTTCGGGCATCCCGCGTCCGGGATGGTATCATGTCATATAATACCAACTGATCAGGTGGTTACGCGTCTATAGCGCTCTGGCCCTCTTTCCCATATACATATACATGTATCATGTGCATATATCATGTCCATGTATCATATACATATGCATATACATATACATATATAATATAAGCAGCATACATGAGAGCCCAAGAAAAGCTATAACTCTATCGGAGTGACGTAAGGTCAGTAACCTCCGATTATATTATGGAATAATCATCATCGCTCTTTGTCACCTTGAAGGAACAATTATTATAAGGTGAGACTATCAATAAAGAATAGCATCAAGAGATAACATAGAATAAGATCATAAATCTCATAAGGCATCAATTCATATACTTCGGAGTCTTTAAAAATAGTCATCATCCATGAATAAAATTGAGAAATCTAGAAATAGCTCAACATTCTTATATCGTCATTTAAATCGTAAACTTGGAACCTTTAAACCCGGAATCATCATCATCATAATCAAGCTAGGAAAATATTCTCATCTTTGACATCATCATTATGATTGTGAAAACAGGTTCATCGTTGTTATCATAAGAGCTCACAGAGCCATAAATCTCTAATTTAGAAAATACGAACATTTTGGAAAACAACTATGAATTATTAGGAAAGGAATTATGCCTTGGAATCATAAGCATCTAACTTTTGAAAACGAGGAAGATATGAAAACATTTATGAAGCCATAACATCAGAATCATGCCTTTGAAAGAAAGGGACGAGCCTTAACATACCTGTTCAACCTCCTATTTTCTATGCTTATCCGTCCGTACTCGTAAATCTACATTTGAGAAAATTCACACTATCGTTAGACTCATCATTGCATACGTGTACTAAGCTTTCAATTTAAACTACTTTATATTCTGCCGAAAATCGGGCAGCATCTCCCTGATTTATATGCCTATCCCGAAATCATAATCCAACAACCAACAACACAAAAACATTACCAACATCAACAACATCATTTTCAACACCAATATGTGCCATAAAACAGCCCACACGCTGTTTTCCAACTTCCATAACTAACAAACTTACTACACGATTGTTTAGCGACTTTATCTCCGTAAATAAGCCTTAAATAATACCAACAGAGAAAGATTCCTTTATTTCTTGTTAAGACAGCAATATCCTCAATATCCACGCTAAAATCCACTACAAAAAAATACTAGAATCACAACCATGTGTTACTCGGACCTAAACCACTACTCCGATACTTGAAAATTGCTCACTTTTTGTTTCCCTCTCTCTCTCTCTCTCTCTTCAATTTCTGGAAATTTCCAGCAAAATCTAGTGAAAAAAGGGCGGGTCGGGTTCACTGTAGCATTTTACTATAGCAGCATTGTAGCAGGTCGGTACTATAGCAGTACTGTAGCACACGATTCTGCTCTGTCAGCTTAACTTGTAATGTCCATAATTCTCTACTCCGATGTCTTATCGATGAGCGGTTTGTTGCGTTAGAAACTAGACTCGACGAAATTTATTTTAGGATTTTGTTTCACCTTAAAACACTTCATATGCTAAGAGATATGCGTCCCCCAAGTTGGACCAAAATTTTCACACAAAACATTACCCATCCTTTCTCCGAAGTCGTACTACTTCATTTCTTCCACTCATTTCCTTGTAAAACCTTCCAGTATATCTTATATACATCCTTCCCGTATTAAATATACTTAATAATACTTGGTCCTTATAATCCAAAGTGGTTTTACTTAACCCTAACTCAAGGTACTTATGTTTCAAATTTGATAAGTGCTCTTCGAAGATACGGGGTGTAACACATTTCCTCATATTTATTATGCAGGCCCATACCCGGTGATGAACCGGTATCGTTGATTGAGTGAAACTAATATTTTCATAAACTCTTTGAGCGATTGTGAGGAGGCCGATGACCGACGGTTATATTCGGGCATCGTTGTTGGATGGCTGATTCCAATGTTATCCCAGAATCATTGTTAGTGCATGGACTCTTCGGGTCCCCCAGAGTGGTGCCAGTGAGACTCCCCCCATGAGAAATTAGCCAGAGTCCCGTCTATCTGTTTGGCAAAGATACAGAACGGGTGGCTGTTACACCTCAAAAATTCCGTATGTGTTGCCTTGTGGATAGGCTAATGTGAGCTTAAGGTGATTGTGAAATCCTTATGAGTTTAAGGGAAGTATTGGATAGCTTAGGTTTCAGACTATAAAATTTCGAAGTTATACGAATATGTGAACTGTAGTTCAATAAAGGAGGTGAAATATAAGTCGTGTTTGGAAAGGTTTTGCTACGATTGAGATAATAATTATTTTTGTGATGTCTTAAGGGGCTTCTATAGGGCCTATTTTATGGTTAATGAAGTATTATATAAGTGCCAAGAAGGTTCCACGAGGATTAGAAGTCAAACAAATCAATGAGAGAAAGTTCCGCACAACTGGGAGTTATACGACCACTTATACTGTCCGTATAACTTTATACGGTACGTATAAGAGGGGTCCATATAAATCAACCTTTACAAAAAGAGGCAATTCCATAGTGGTGTTATATGGTCCACTTATACGGACCGTATAATATTGTACGGACCGTATAAGTGGTCCATATAAAATCCACCGGGAAAATTTTTAAGTTTTGTATAAATAGATGCCCTTGGTTCTTTTATTTCATTTTTTATCTTCTACAAGTATTGAGAGCTCAAAACCCTTCTCTAAACAGTTTCCACCCCAATCCAAGAGAAAACAAAGATCAAGAGGCAAGAATCAAAGTTCATAGTTGCTCCAAAGCTCATTTCAATGAGATAAAAGGTTAGTTTTCTTGCTTATTTCATGCAATCATAAATGCTTATTTGTTGAAGAACTCGGGTTGAAGAAGAGAGTAGACAATGAGGGCTAAATGTACCTATTGTGATGTTTTTAAGTAGTGAGCTAACTTGAGTCATGATTACTAGTATAATATGGATATAATCTTGTTATGAAAGGTAATAATGGTGATGAAGAAGCATTATATGAAAATGTGCTAAAATAGGTGTGAAGTTGCTAGTATGAGTTGAACATGAGGGTGAATATTGAAGGCTTAGTGTAATGTGTTTGCTTGATTTGGATATTACGAGTGTATTATGGATGTTATTGTGGTTGTTGGGAGTTGTTTTGTGACATGGTGGAAGTTGACGAAATAGGGAAAATGCTGCCCAATTTTCATTAGACTATGAATTATTCTAGTTTGAATTTAAGAGTATCATTAAGGCTTATCCATGGTATGAATCCTTCTAAATGTAGATTATTCAAGCTTCAACGGTGAACGTTATATAGTTAAGAAGGCAAGAGGAATGTAAGGCTAACCCTTCTTTTAATAAGGCATGGTTCCTTGGATATATATATCCTTTCATGAGTTCTATAATGTCCTATACATGATTCTATCTCTAAAGCTACTAAAGCTCATGATCCTCGATACTTTCATGATTCCATTGCATCTGTTATATGATAGTTGATCCTCTAAGGATAGATGTAACAAAAACGATAATGGTAATGATGTTGATGATACATATGGACTCTTAAGTATACGTGTCTAAGTATGTATGACTATTATGTAACACCGAGCTTATATGGCCGGGTATAATATCTATTGCGCGCACACCACTGCAGTTGGGTACGGATGACACTAAGCCTTGGTAGGGCCAGGTATGTATAATCACCGAGCCTTGTCATGGCCGGGTATGTGAAATCACCGAACCTCCATACTCGGGTATGCTATGGATATGAATATGTATCTGAATACAGATATGAATATGGATACGGATGTAGATATATGTATATGTTTATGTGTATGTACACGAGCACGCATTAGAAATGGAAGGTCCTTATGGAAGACAAGTAAGTAATTATGATGATGGCTCTACAATCTCCCGATTCTCCCATCTTATGCTATTTCTCATGCTGTCTCTTATGCTCCTATTATGATGTTGATTATGCTTTACATACTCAGTACATTATTCGTACTGACTTCCTTTTATTTGTGGACGCTGCGTCATGCCCGCAGGTGGCCAGAGAGATAGGCTTGATCCATAGCTTTCTTATTCAGCGACTGCATAGAGGAGCTCCATTTCATCCGGAGCTACAACTTTTGGTATTATTCTTTTGTGTACATACATAGGCACAACGGGGTCCTGTCTCGCCTATATGATGTTACCTACTCTTCTTAGAGGCTCGTAGACAGTTGTACATGGTTAGATGTCTTGAAGCCTTATCGGCTTATATTTTGTGTATCATTTTGATAGCCTCGTCGGCTTATTTACATTGATATGGGTATAGTTGTTAATGATGTTATGAATGTATCGTTTCCCAATACGATTAGCATGAATGACGGATAGAAATTATGATTAAGCTATGTGGCCCACCTAGATATAAATGTGGATGTACGATAAGAGGTGCCCGGGTGGGTTAGCACCGTGTACCCGTCATGGCCCTCTGGTTGGGTCGTGATAAAAGTGGTATCAGAGTAGTTCTTTCCTAGGCTGTGTCTACGAGCCAGGTCCAGTAGAGTCTTATTTATGGGTGTGTTGCGCGCCACGCTCATTAACAGGAGGCTGCGGGCATTTTAGGAATGAATGTCCTTCTTTCTTCATAAGATCGTGCGATAGAGCCATGATATAAGGATTTCTCTTTCCTTAACTGTGTATTGTGTATTTTAGAGATGCCTGTAAAGAAAAAAGCTACGACAGCCTAAAAGGCCAAGACAGTGGCAGGAAAGTGGGTTGAAAGAGCACCGCCAACGGTTGTACAGGAAATTGAGTCCCAAAATGCGGCTCAATCTTAGTCCTCTCATTCAGTCCCTATTTCTGAGGAGCGTGAGGGAGCCTCAGCCCAGCTCCAGCACCTCCAGCTCCTCCACCGGATGCTTCGGGCCAAGATGTAAAAGAGTCCATTTATTTACTTACTCAGTTGGTTGCCGCCCAGACTCAGCGGCAAGGTACAGGGCAAGGTGGCAGGGCTGTTAGTGCAAGGGCCTGTGATTTTATTAGCTTGAACCCTCCGTAATTCTTCGGGTCAAAGCCGGATGAGGACCCTCAGAATTTTATTGATGGGATGTTGAGGACCCTTTAGCTAATGCATGCTTCAGATATTGAATCAGTGGATTTAGCATCCTATTGATTGAGGGATGTCGCGATTCATTGGTATACTGTTTGGATGGCTTCACGGGAAGCCAATGCATCTCCCCCGGTGTGGCAAAAATTTGTGGATGCCTTACTCCGACATTACCTGCCTCCAGAGGTTCGGCGAGCTAGAGCCAATAAGTTTTTGAATCTTAGGAAAGGAAGTATGAGTGCTTTAGAGTATAGTCTCCGCTTCAATTCTTTGGCTAGGTATGCTCCGGCCATGGTAACAAATATGGGTGACCGAGTGCACTGATTTGTGAGAGGCCTAGGGCCATATTTGACGGATAGGTCCTTGACTGCGTCCCTTCAGGACAACATGGATATCTCACGCATTCAAGCCCATGCCCAAAATTTGGAAGAAAGCCAATAGCAACAAAGAAGTGAGTGTGAGCATGTAGAGGGTATAACAAGAGGGCTAGATCTTCGGGTCCGCCGAGTGAGTTTAGAGGCGGGAAAAGATAGTAGTTTTCTAGGCATTCAGGACATTCTATGACTAGTGTGCCTCTACGGTTTACAGGCCAGAGATTTGATAGATCTACTTATTCTGGACCGAGTCAGAGTTTCAGGGCTTCAGGTTCTCAGTTCAGGGGTGATTCGGGTCAGGAAAGGCAACCCGTGCCACGATGTTCCCAGTATGGGAAGTTACATTAGGGCCAGTGTCGACTAGGTTCAGAGGTTTGCTATGCATGCGGTCGGCCAAGCCATATTATGCGCGATTGCCCCTTGGTTGGTAGTAGAGGTAGGACCCAGCCTTCAGGATCGGTGGTCGGGTCTTCATCATCTTCTCCCTATAGAGCCAGGTCCACATGCACTAGTCAGCCATGGTAGAGGCAGAGGGAGAGTTCCTAGTTCTAGCAGTCCTCAGCACCGTATTTACGCTTTGGCTGGATGCCAAGATCTATAGTCTTCTCCTGATGTTGTCACAGGTATATTATCGGTGTTTTCTTATGATGTATATGCTTTGATAGATCCGGGCTCCACATTTTCATATGTTACTCCATATATTGCGGGTCGGTTTAGGGTCAAACTGGAGTGGATCAAATCTTTTAAGGCATCTACACCCTTTGGTGAACCGGTAATAGCTAGTCGGGTATATAGAAATTGCGTAGTTGTGATTTGTGACCATCGGACTATGGTTGACCTACATGAGCTAAAAATGGTGGATTTTGATGTTATCATGGGCATGGATTGGTTGACTTCTTGCTATGCCAATGTTGATTGTAGAATGAAAATGGCTCACTTCCAAGTTTCGGGAGAACCAGTTTTAGAACGGAAAGGGAATACTGCGTCACTAAAAGGTAGGTTTATTTCCTATCTCAAGGCAAGGAAAATGATCACAAAAGGTTGTATTTACCATCTAGTTCGGGTTCAACATGTAGAAGCTGAACCGCCAACTCTTTAGTCTGTCCCCGTGGTGAATGAGTTTTTGGATATGTTCCCGGAAGAGCTTCCAGGTCTCCCTCCAGAGCGGGAGATTGATTTTTCTATAGACGAGCAACCAGATACCAAGCCCATATCTATCCCTCCTTGTAGAATGGCTCCCGCAGAGTTGAAAGAGTTAAAGGAGCAATTGAAGGACTTACTTGAGAAAGGCTTTATTAGGCCTAGTTCATCTCCGTGGGGAGCACCCGTGTTGTTTGTGCGATAGAAAGATAGCTCGTTGCGAATGTGTATTGACTATCGGCAATTGAATAAGACAACGATCAAGAACAAATATCGTCTCCCGAGGATTGATGATTTATTTGATCAATTACAAGGCGCCAAATGGTTTTCAAAGATAAATTTGAGATCCGGGTATCATCAGGTGCGAGTTAGGGAGAAGGATATTCCTAAGATACCTTTCAGAATAAGATACGACCATTTTGATTTCCGGGTAATGTCATTTGGGCTAACTAATGCGCCGGCAGTATTTATGGATTTGATGAACATTATGTTCAGGCCGTTCGTAGATTTATTTGTGATTGTGTTCATCGACGATATCCTGATATATTCTAGGTCCGAGTCAGAACACGAGGATCATTTGCGTACTGTCCTTAGAGTCCTTCAAACTCGAGAGTTATTTGCCAAATTTTCTAAGTGTGAGTTTTGGTTTAACTCAGTGACCTTTTTGGGGTATATTATTTCAGTCGATGGTATTCGGGTAGACACCCAAAAGATTGAGGCCGTGAAGACTTGGCCAAGGCCCACAACACCTATGGAGGTTCGTAGTTTTCTAGGCTTAGCAGGTTACGACAGGATATTTGTAAAAGGCGTTTCTTCTATTTCTGCACCACTCACGAAGTTAACCCAGAAATCATCTAAGTTTCAATGGACAGATGCTTGTGAACGTAGTTTCCAAGAGCTAAAGGATAGATTAACTTCTGCCCTAGTCCTGACACTTCCAGAGGGATGGGAGGTTATGTTGTTTATTGTGACGCTTCAGGCGTTGGGCTAGGCTGTGTGTTGATGCAACACGGTAAGGTGATTGCGTATGCTTCAAGGCAGTTATGGAAACATAAGAAGAGTTATCCTACCCATGACCTTGAATTAGCTGTAGTGATTCATGCATTAAAGATGTGGAGACATTATTTGTATAGTATCCATGTGGATATTTATACAGATCATAAGAGCCTTCAGTATATCTTCAAGCAGAAGGAATTGAATTTGCGGCAATGACGGTGGTTGTAATTATTGAAAGACTATGATGTTGGCATCCTGTATCATCCCGGAAAAGCAAATGTTGTGGCTGATGCTCTTAACTGTAGATCCATGGGAAGTTTATGTGATGTACAGCCAGAGAAAAGAGAAATGGCTCATGAGCTCCAGCCGTTAGCTAGCCTAGGAGTTTGAGTAGTGGACTCAGGTAGCATGGAAGCTACCATTCAGAATTCAGCGGTCTCGTCGCTAGTAGTGGAAGTGAAAGAGCGACAATACGAAGATCCCATGCTAACTCATTACACAGATACACTCCCTCAGAAGGAGAATTCGTCGTTTGAAATTTTTGGAGATGGAGTTCTCCGATGCCGAGGCAGATTATGTGTTCTTGACATGGCAGGATTACGCCACCAAATAATGAGAGAATCCCCTTGTTCCCGTTATTCTGTTCACCCAGGAGAAATGAAAATGTATCATGATCTTAAAAATATATATTGGTGGAATGGGATGAACAAAGATATAGTGGAATTCGTAGCGCAATGCCCTAACTGTCAACAAGTGAAAATTGAGCACCAAAAGCTGGGCGGATTGCGCAAGCTATAGAAATTCCAACTTGAAAATGGGAAGTAATTAACATGGACTTCATTATAGGTTTACCCCATTCCCGACGTAAGTATGATTCTATATGGGTAATTGTAGATAGACTCACGAAGTCAGCCCATTTTCTTCCCGTCAGAACTACATATTCAGCAGAAGATTATGCAAAACTGTATGTTAAAGAGATAGTGCGACTTCACGGTGTCCCAATATCTATTATCTCTGAGAGAGGGACTTAGTTTACCGCCAAATTTTGGAGATCTTTCCAAGAAGGTTTGGGGACTCAAGTGAGTCTTAGCATGGCATTCCAACCACAGACTGATGGACAAGCAGAGCGTTCCATTCAGACTCTGGAGGATATGCTACGGGCATGTGTGTTAGATTTTGGAGGTAGTTGGGATGATCACTTACCACTTATTGAATTTTCTTATAATAATAGTTATCATTCTAGCATCCAAATGGCACCGTATGAGGCTTTATATGGGCGAAAGTGCAGATCCCCAATTGGGTGGTTCGAGGCAGGAGAGGCTAAATTGATAGGGCCAGACATGGTCCAGCAAGCTATAGAGAAAGTTAAGCTCATACAGGATCGATTATTAACAGCTCGGAGTCGTCAAAAGTCCTATACAGATAATCATCGAAGGGACTTAAGACTTCCAAGTGAAAGATTGGGTATTCTTAAAGGTGTCGCCGATGAAGGGCGTAATGAGATTTGGCAAAAAGGGGAAGCTTGGTCCCCGATACATTGGACCTTATGAGATTATACACAAGGTAGGCAAATTGGCTTACGAATTAGATCTAGCTCCTGATTTGGAGTCAGTTCACCCAATTTTCCATGTATCGATGCTTCGTAAGTGTATTGGAGATCCGTCTAGAGTAGTACCTATAGATGATGTCCAAGTTACTAAGCAATTGTCATATGAAGAAGTCCCCATTGTCATTTTAGATAGGCAAGTACGAAAGCTCAAAACCAAAGAGGTAGCTTCAATTAGAGTCTTATGGAAGAATAATAATAGAGAGGAAATGACTTGGGAAGCCGAAGAAGACATGACATTCCGGTACCATATTTAGTTTCACCTTCAGAGGAGACTCAGGCAGAGACGCCATTATCCTCAGGTATGTAATGCTTTTCTTGATGTTTTCCTGGTCGTGTGTGTCCATGGTTATTGTCGTTGTTGTTGTTGTAGCCCTATGAGGCGATGTATTTTGGGTTGCTGTGCAGGATGGCAGTGCCATATTATAGGGGAAACTCTGGAATGTTTTTTATAGAATTCCTAAGAACCTAACATTCGAGGACGAATGTTCTTAAGGGGGGAAGAATGTCACACCTCGGAAAATTCCGTATGTGTTGCCTTGTGGATAGGCTAATGTGAGCTTAAGGTCATTGTGAAATCCTTATGAGATTAAGGGAAGTATTGGATAGCTTAGGGTTCATACTATAAGATTTCAAAGTTCTACAAATATGTGAAATGTAGTTCAATGAAGGAAGTGAAATATAAGTCGTGTTCGGAAAGGTTTTGCTACGATTGAGCTAATAATTATTTTTGTGATGTCTTGAGGGGATGCTACAGGGCCTATTGTATGGTTAATGAAGTATTATATAAGTGCCAAGAAGGTTCCATGAGGATTAGAAGTCAAACGAATCAACGAGAGAAAGTTCCGCACAACTGGGAGTTATACGACCACTTATACGGTCCGTATAACTTTATACGGTCCGCATAAGAGGGGTCTGTATAACCCAACCTTTACATAAAGGGGAAATTCCATAGTGATGTTATACGGTCCACTTATACGGACCGTATAATATTGTACGGACCGTATAAGTGGTCCATATAAAATCCACCGGGCAAATTTTTAAGTTTTGTATAAATAGATGCCCTTGGTTCTTTTATTTCATTTTTCATCTTCTACAAGTATTGAGAGCTCAAAACCCTTCTCTAAACATTTTCCACCCCAATCCAAGAGAAAACAAAGATCAAGAGGCAAAAATCAAAGTTCATAGCTGCTCCTAAGCTTATTTCCATGAGGTAAAAGGTTAGTTTTCATGCTTATTTCATGCTATCATAAATGTTTAGTTGTTGAAGAACTCGGGTTGAAGAAGAGAGTAGAAAATGAGGGCTATATGTAACTATTGTGATGTTTTTAAGTAGTGAGCTAACTTGAGTCATGATTACTAGTATAATATGGATATAATTTTGTTATGGAAGGTAATAATGGTGATGAAGAAGCATTATATGAAAATGTGCTAAAATGGATATGAAATTTCTAGTATGAGTTGAACATGAGGGTGAATATTGAAGGCTTAGAGGGCGTTTGGCCATAAAAATTATTCACTTTTTTCCGGATTTTTTTTTCACTTTTTTTACTTTTAGCGTTTGGCCATAAAAATTATTCACTTTTTTCAGGAGTTGTATACCGGAATACTAAAAACAAGAAAAACTTGTTTTTCAAAAATTTTCAATGTTTTTCACTTTTTTACACTACATTTCACCAAAAACTACAATTTCAAACACTATGGCCAAACACAACTCCAACTCCAACTCCAACTTCAAAAATTCCAAAAAAAGTGAAAACGTTTTTGGTATTTATGGCCAAACGGGATGTTAGTGTAATGTGATTACTTGATTTGGATATTATGAGTGTATTATGGATGTTATTATGGTTTTTAGGAGTTGTTTTGTGATATGGTGGAAGTTGACGAAATAGGGGAAATGCTGCCCAATTTTCATTAGACTATGAATTATTCTAGTTTGAATTTAAGAGTATCATTAAGGCTTAACCATGGTATGAATCCTTCTAAATTTAGATTATTTAAGCTTCAACGGTGAACGTTAGATAGTTAAGAAGACAAAGAGGTATGTAAGGCTAACCCTTCTTTCAATAAGGCATGGTTCCTTGGCTATATATATCCTTTCATGAGTTCTATAATGTCCTCCAAATGATTCTATCTCTAAAGCTACTAAAGCTCATGATCTTGGATACTTTCATGATTCCATTGCATCCTTTATATGATAGTTGATCCTCCAAGGATAGACGTAACAAAAACGATAATGGCAATGACTTTGACGATACTTATGGACACTTAAGTATACGTGTCTAAGTATGTATGACTATTATGTAACACCGAGCTTCTATGGCCGGGTATGATATCTATTGCGCGCGCACCACTGCAGTTGGGTACGGATGGCACTGAGCCTTGGTAGGGCCAGGTATGTATAATCACCGAGCCTTGTCATGGCCGGGTATGTGAAATCACCGAACCTCCATGGTCGCGTATGCTATGGATATGAAAATGGATACATATGTAGACATATGTATATGTTTATATGTATGTACACGAGTACGCATTAGAAATGAAAAGTCCCTATGAAAGACAAGTAAGTAATTATGATGATTGCTCTAATATCTCCCGATTCTCCCATCTTATGCTATTTCTCATGCTGTCTCTTATTCTCCTATTATGATGTTGATTATGCTTTACATACTCAGAACATTATTCGTACTGACGTCCTTTTGTTTGTGGACGCTGCGTCATGCCCGCAGGTGGCCAGAGAGATAGGCTTGATCCATAGCTTTCTTATTCAGCGACTGCATAGTGGAGCTCCATTTCATCCGGAGTTACAACTTTTGGTATTATTCTTTTGTGTACATACATGGGCACAACGAGGTCCTGTACCACCTATATGATGTTACTTACTCTTCTTAGAGCCTCGTAGACAGTTGTATATGGTTAGATGTCTTGAAGCCTTGTCGGCTTATATTTTGTACATCATTTTGATAGCCTTGTCGGCTTATGTACATTGAAATGGGCATAGTTGTTAATGATGTTGTGAATGTATCGTTGCCAAATAAGATTAGCATGAATGACGGATAGAAATTATGATTAAGCTATGTGGCCCACCTAGATTTAAATATGGATGTACGATAAGAGGTGCCCGGGTGGGTTAGCACCGGGTGCCCGTCATGGCCCTCCGGTTGGGTCTTGATAGTGGCACTCAAACTTCGTGAGTCACACTGGGTTGTGCTACCGATACGTCGATATTTTTTTCCGGAGTACATGTGTTCACCTCATTTTCATGTCATGGCATTGCATCCATACATCTTGCATTGCATTACATTATGGCTTGTTTGAGATGATTTGGTGTTTACTTGTGATGATTGGTTTCAGATTGATTTATTCAGACTTGGCACAATTGGGATTAGATGCTTTACTTAGGCAATGAAGTGTACTTGGATCTATATTTATTGATTGAACTTGTTGAGGTATCCTATAGACCGTCTGTAAGATTAGTTATATGTTTGGTCTCTATGTGATAGAGGATAACGAGTGTCTTAATGATAAGTTTACTTCTAGACTGAAATGATCGATTAAATGATATGTAAGTTTCGAGATCGTTGTGAGCTTGACCGGTGAATTATAAGTAGAATGAAATTAATGCTTGAGGGTATTGATATACCGTTTGTGATAGATAGACGCATCACTTGATTGGATTGTTATCATGTTAATCTGTGAATTCTTTTACTGATATGTGTTACTAACCATTGTCGGCCTATGATACTTACTCAGTACGCATGGATTGTACTGATAGTGCACTTGCTACACCTTCTTTGGGTGTAGATTGTTTCAGGTGGTTGCTTGTGATATGAAGCTGAAATGTCCGGTGCCTATCTGGAAGGCCTCCTCCCACTTCGTTCCAGGACCGAGGTTGAGTCTTAGAATATAGTGGTAATATGAGATTATTAGTCGCTTTTGTACTAGTCTAGACCAGGTCATGGGAAAGTGTATCGAGTTTCAAATCATGTACTGTTGTAATCTTATAAATACTTGAGGTTATTGAATATTTTGTAATGTTCCGCTGTTATTTCTAAATATCATTGGTTTAAATAATTCGTCTTTATTTAATTGACGTGCTATTCGATAGAGGGTTTGCCTACCGAGGTGGGAAAGGTAGGTGCCCGCGCGACCCCGAAATGGGTCGTGACAAGTTGGTATCAGAGCATAGGTTACCGGTCTACTATGTACAAGAGCAATGTGCAGTAGAGTCTCGTGGAATGGTACGGAGATGTCTGTACCCATCCGCAAGATGCTATAAGGCATCTAGGAAATTCTCTTTCTTTCCAGTCGTGCTACTTGGGTCCAATTGGTATCTAGTTGATTCCAATTGGTATTTGTGTGTCCTTGTCTTATTCTTTATGGACTGGCGAAACTCGTGCTATGTCTAGTGTAATCGATTTCATGCATTGTGCTGCGGTATGGTATAACAGGGATCATCTTATTGCAAATGTATAGTCTAGTTCAATGTTAGATTGGGTTTGTGGTTCTATTGATGAAATGTGGTTAAGACTGTTTCATGGTATTGGTTCCTTGAGAATTGGAGGGTTTGGTGATATTAGTCGAAAGGTCGCCGTGTTTCTAAGTGTTGGTTGCTCGAAAATGGTTAGCATGATTAGTCTTAGTAAGGAAGATTCGCTTTATGAGAGGATTGCTTATTGGCAAAAGGTTTCAACTTTGACAAGGGTATGATGGTAAGCGTAGCACGAGTGAGTTTATGGCAGGTAAATGGTTTCTAAATGGTTGAACTCTTGAGAGTTGATATGCAAGAACGAGTGTGAGTTCACTAGGGATCATGATATTCGACGAGTATAGTGATTGTGTGTAGTAGATGAGAGAAGTTGAGAGTAAGTTCATAAAGGATGGCCTTGATGAGAATAGTGTAAAGGATTAGAGTTCTTAAGATGAATGGGTATTAGTACCTGATGTGTAAATGGGACCGAGCCATGATAAACAAGAGGTGGATTGGGAATTTTGAGTACTAAGTGGATTATGGTTGTGTTTGATATTAGAAAGATAAGGATTTTATGGACCAAGGTATAGTTGTTTATGTGGATAGATGTGCTTAAGTTCAATGATAAGGGTATTCTTATTCGTGGATCAGGGATTAGGTTTTGACTTGTTCAAGTAGGTCGATCTTTGAAATTCAAGATGAGGAGATGAAATGATGGAATCTTGGTAAGGTAAGTGGGTCATTGTGAACCAAATGCGAACTTCGTTAGACTTAGAGGAGATTGGGTTTGATGTTTGATGCATTGAAGGAAACATTAATGTACAGGGTATGTGTGTGAATCTACCACCTTGATTGTTTCGATTGGTTGCGGGGTCGTATGACTTCATGGCATTGTGGTTTGGCATGAAGTAGATGAGTTCATGATTGTGTCGTAATTTGTGATGCGGTATGTAGAGGACTAGTGGGATGTTGGCATAGCCAGTTGAAACTAGTATTGTAAAGTTCCATAGAGTGGCGCAGCGGAAGCGTGATGGTTTGAATGATTTCTGAGCGATAATGAAAGTGGCTTGAATGTGTTATGAAGACAGAATGATTAAGATAGGATATCTCACTATTAATTTTGAGGATTAGAATTCATAGGTTCGAATTTGAGGCGACACTTCTACCAAAATCGTGAATCGGTCGTGATACCCTTGTGATGGATCTTTTGTATAGACTGTGAAAGCGGTGAGTTCGGCTATGGAATACTAATTTGTACTAACAGGTCTATAAATGAGTAATATTGATTGAAAGACTTTGGACTTTATGGACTAGAAGTGATTTATGGGACTGCATGTTCTTAGTATCAAAAACATTCGGGTGGCATAAGATATATGTATTGGGTGCGGTTGAGAAACTAGAGATTGCATTCCCGAGATTTTGTTATCAGGTGCCTTGAGGATGATTCGGATAAGACTTAGCTTTTAGAATTAAGAGAAATGAACTATGGTTTGCTATGCACGGTAAGGGGGTGATGGGTTCCAAGTAAATCAGTTTAAATGGATATGATAAGGAACGCCTGATTTTTGAGGTTTGTTATTAGAAGTCATTGTGGTATTTCACCAGAGTTAGCCTTTCGATTAGTACAATGGGTTATAATGATAATGGTTGTGCTTCGGAGAGATTCTATGATTGTGATAAGGCTCTATTTTGATCATTGGATGTTGGCAAATCTTGCTTTCTGCAATACTCGATGGTAAGTTCCTAGATAAGTGATTTGAAGAGTTAAGGAGACTTAAGACTGGCCAAGTCGGCTACGAGAAAGACAAGTTTTGATGAAATAACTTAGAGTTTTCTGGAAGATTTAGGATTCTCTTTCGGAAAGAGTAAGTCGTAGTTTCGGTTTGTATTGTGTACTTCTAAGAAGTTGTGATTCAAGGACCGACTAGCTCAAAATATCTTCTGAATGTTTTATGATTAGTTATGTCTAAAGGTTCATGCTATTTGATTTATCTATGAGAGATCCGTTGTGTGTTTTAGAGACATGGTAATTGGGTCTGTTGGCTAAGTGCGAACGAATTGCAGTTTGGGTTTGCTTCCTATTGTAAGAGCTTCGTGCTGGTTGTGATATGATTTCCTCGGTTACCATAAGATTCTCCTACTCTCGTTCTTCGCTCGAGGACGAGCGACTGTTTAATTGGTATTTGATGTAACGACCCATTTTGTCGTTACCGTGATTCTTTCGTTTTTGCCCTCGTTGACCAGTTCCTAAGACTCGTTAAAACTATTTTGACCCGAGAAGATTGTTGGAATGACTTCCTAGGAATCGTTTTGGGCTTTGGAATGATTTCTAGAAAATTTGGCTATAAGCGAAAACAGTTTGACCAGGAGTTGACTTTTGGGTGAACGGATTTCATTCGGAGATCCATCGATTCTGAGAGGTTCATAGATTGATTTATGATGCATTGGTGGGACTGGTACGGTTCCCAATGCACTCGGGAGCATTTTGGGACTTGGTTTGGGAATGGTTATTGAGGATTGGGAGTTGACTTAGTCAACGGTATCTCTATTGGGAAATCCGAAGTCACAGGTGCGTTCGTAGCGTGTTTTTACATGTGGATGCATATTTTGTTTGTTGAAATCGGACCTCGGATGATTATTGAAAATCAGGTTGGAAAGTTGGTTTTTGGCCGCTCGGTAGTTGACTTAGTCAATGGTATCTCCGTTGGGAAAACTGAGGTCACGGGTGCGCTCGTAGCATGTTTTTACATGTTATTTTATTTGTCAAAATCGGATTCCGGATGAGTCTTCGGAGTTCTGGGGCGAAAAACGAACAAACTGGAGCATCTAGTGTCTGGTGACCGCTACAGCGGACCCCTTAAGGCTGTAGCAGCACCGCTGTAGTGTCCTTAGGACCTCTGCAGCGGTTTGGCCGCTGTAGCGGTAGTGGTGACCGCTGAAGCGGTCCCGCAGAAAACTGAAGTCGGGTCCAATATAAAAACCCTCATATCTCCCTCATTTTATGTCCAAATGAGGCGATTCAAAAGCCAAAGTTGAAGGAAATTTCATGAGGAATCCAATGGGGCCATCCAATCAGAATTTTGAGGTCGTATGGGCACAAAATGCGAGGAAAAACAGAAACTATGTCGGATTTGGACCTCATTTAGGATACCTTCTATCTTGGAAGGTTGGGGATGAATGGATTCTTGGTTATTTCTTAAGATTGTTCGTATGAGTAAGGTATAAATCTCATGCTTAATAGTTTCCATTAATTAATCCATCATTTTTGTTTTATAAAACCCTTCCTCTTCCAAAAATCTCTATGCAAAACCTAGGGTTCTTCAACCCAAATTTGGGGTTTTTCATGAAAGAGTTCTAAAAACGAATTGGATTCCTAGGTTGTGAACAAATGATGCTAATGTTGCTGTTTATGCTAGATAATGATATATCTGGGCTTGTTAACCAATAACCTTCCTTTCTAGAGTTGAAATTCTTGAATCAAAGTAAGGGTTCTTAGACTCAAATTTGAGGGTTTTCTTAACAATGATGATTTTAAGAATTAATTGAGTATTCCTATGATTAAAGTAATGGGTTTTTCCCCTTTTGTATTGAATTTGGTATTTTGGTCATAAAATTCCCGTTTTTCCCTTGAGACCCGTTTTTCCTAAATTAAGGGTTGGAATTTGACCCGAACAGAAAGTAGCTAATATGGGTATCATTATTCATGGTTTCTTACATAGAATTCATATGTGATAGAGTTTTTTTATTTGGAGACGCTTCAAAAGACAAGGCAACGTGTGAGTTCGTGGCACCTGTTTGGCTGCCAGGTAGGTTATGGCTTCCCTTTCGGTAGATTCCGGTTAGTATCATATATTCATGTATTAGAAGGAACAGAGAATGAATTTATAGGAATTGTAAATTTGGGATGGAATCTTAGGATGGTATTGTTGTGGGATTTGTGTGTTCGGGCTTGTGGCCTGTAGATTCCTTAGGTTGTTTGATGTGGTTTGTCGTTAATATCGGTGGATATATGTGACTTGGAAGTAGCGGTTGAACCCTATTGTTGTGTCTAATGATGAGAAATTATCGTAATATGTGATTATTGTCTTTTGCCATTACTAGTGAATCTAGTGGATAAATAGGAGGATAAAATACACCAACTATTGTGATTGAGTTCTAAAAAGAGTTGTGATGAATGATTGTAAGTGTAAGGCGAGATTACTTATTCTAAACTAATAGGCTGATTTAAGGAAGTGGTAATAATATAAATTGACCTGTTGTGTGTTGGGACTAGCTGCCTCGTTGTGTTGTGCTTGATAATTCTGTTGTGTTGGCTCGATGCCATGAGTTGTTGATTGAGATTATACCTCGTTATCCATCTTAGTTTGGATATATTATTGGCATACCCACTGTGGTATTTGTGATATTGATATATTGCTGACATACCCACGGTTGGTATTGTGATTAGATATATTATTGGCATACCCACTGTTGGTATTGTGATATTGGTGTATTGTTGGCATACCCACTGTTGGTATTGTGATATGATATATTGTTGGCGTACCTCATTGTTGGTACTTTTGATACTAAACTTGATTGTTGATACTTGATATACGCATTCTCACACATTCATGTTGCATGGTCGATATCCGGTGATGATCCGGTATCGTTGATTGAGTAACTGAATTTGATAAACTCCTTATTTGAGTGATTGTAAAAAGGCCGATGTCTGAAGATCCATTCCGGAATCGTTGATTTTATAAAACTGATGTTTGAGAAACTCTTTCACTGAGTGATTGTGAGAAGACCAATGTCCGAGGTTCAATTTCGGAATATGTGCATTGCATACATTTCCTCATATTCATGATGCATGGCCGATACCAGGTGATGATCCGGTATCATTGATTGAGTTAAATTGATATTTTGATAAACTCTTTGAGTGATTGTGAGGAGGCCGATGTCCGATGGTTATATTCTGGCATCATTGTTGTATGGCCGATTCTGATGTTATCCCAAAAACGTTGTTAGTACATGGACTCCGCGTGTCCCCCAGAGTGGTGCCGGTGAGACTCCCCCTGTGAGCAATTAGCCAGGGTCCCGTCTGTGTCTGTTTGGAAAATACACGAAACCGGTGGCACTCAGACTTCGCGAGTCACACTGTGTTGTGCTACCGAGATGTCGATATTTCCGTCCGGAGTACATGTGTACACCTTATTTGCATTGCATGGCATTGCATCCATACATCTTGCATTGCATTGCATTATGGCTTGTTTGAGATGATTTGGTGTTTACTTGTGATGATTGGTTTCAGATTGATTTATTCAGACTTGGCACAATCGGGATTAGATGCTTTACTTAGGCATTGAAGTGTACTTGGATCTGGATTTTTTGATTGAACTTGTTGAGGTATCCTATAGACCGTCCGTAAGATTAGTAGTATGTTTGGTCCCTATGTGATTTAGGATAACGAGTGTCTTAATGATAAGTTGACTATTAGACTGAAATGATCGATTTAATGATATGTAAGTTTCGAGATCGTTGTGAGCTTGACCGGTGAATTAATTAGTAGAATGAAATTAATGCATAAGGGTATTGATATACTGCGTGTGATAAATAGTCACATCATTTGATTGGTTTGTTATCATGTTTATCTGTGAATTCTTTTACTGATATGTGTTACTAACCATTGTCGGCCTATGATAGTTACTCAGTATGCGTGGATTGTACTGATATTGCACTTGCTACACCTTTTTTGGGTGTAGATTGTTTAAGGTGGTTGATTGTGATATGAAGCTGAAATGTGCGGTGCCTATCTAGAAGGCCTCCTTCCACTTCATTCCAGGACCGAGGTTGAGTCTTAGAATATAGTGGTAATCTGAGATTATTAGTCGCTCTTGTACTAGTCTAGACCAGGTCATGGGAAAGTGTATCGAGTTTCAAATCATGTACTGTTATAATCTTATAAATACTTGAGGTTATTGAATATTTTGTAACGTTCCGCTGTTATTTCTAAATATCATTGGTTTAAATAATTTGTCTTTATTTAATTGACGTGCTATTCGATATAGGGTTCGCCTACCGAGGTGAGAAAGGTAGGTGCCCGCGCGACCCCGAAATGGGTCGTGACATCCCATCTCCTAGATGGGATAAATTAATCCCAAGAGATGGGATAAATTAGTCCCAGGATTATACTCCTGGGATTATTTTGTCTACGTATCAAATGACCCTTAAGGACTTTTAATATACAATTAATGAAATAACCAAGCCTGATACCGTTTCGGGCGGCAGCGGGACCGCTGCATCAGACGTTATTACGGTCGCCCTCAAATGCATACTGCCGCTGTGGCAGCCCATACCACCGCATGGCGGTACCTCTGAAGCGGTAAGGGTGCCGCCCTAGCAAATTTTCCCAAAAATAATCACAATCTCAATCCGAAATCCCGACTAATACCCGAGGCCATCTGCTTACAAACCACATACACAAACACACATATAAACACGCTACGAATGCACTCGTAGCCTTGGAATTCCCAACGAAGGTCTCGTTGACTGAGTCAACCCCCGATACCTCAATTCTAACTTCCTAACCCAAACCCTAAAAAGCACCAGAGTGCATTGGGAACCAAACCAGATATGCATACAAGTTCTAAATGACCATCCGGACCTCGCGGAATCAACGGATTTTCGAAAAAAGTCCGTTTACCGAAAAGTCCACTTTGAGTCAACTCTTTTTCGCTTAAAGCCCAAATTTCACAAAAAATCATCCGAATCAAATCTAAACACCTCGAGAAGCGTGTCAACGGTCCTTTCGGGTCAAAAAGTGCCGAAGAGACTATAACGACCAAGCGGTTCATTACAGATTCTCTGAATGTATGCACTATTTTGACACTCTAAAGTTGCAATTATTTTAATTTAGTAATCTTGTAGGAGTGTAAATATATGTTGAGTGTTGGAAATGATGTTAAAGGTTTGTTTTTTCGCTCTTTTTGGGTTATGAAATGTTTTGTTTTGTGAGTTATGTAATTCAAAGTGTATTATAAAATATTAATTTATAACGATACTATTTTAAATAAACTGTTGCAATATGTCATAGAAACCGTAGCAATAGATCACATAAATCGGTGGCTCACGCTAAACCCCCTGGTGGGCGAAACCCTCCCTCATCACCAAACCTTAAATCAAAGCGGAAGTGAGAAAAGAAATATACTAAGTCTCAATAGATATATAAGATAAATAATGTAAGTGCGGAATGAGAAATACTACACCCCAAGGATCTAGTCTGAAGCTAGTACAAGAGCTACTAAATAATACATAGTCTAAAAGAGTACTATTAATCTCAATAGTAAAAATATTGTCTCATGAGTATAAAAAGAAGAGACCGATATGTAAAGGAAAGATATCCGGGTTGCAGGTCTAAGCAGTAAATCACTTTGGAATCTCTGACAAAGACCTCCGATCACTAGTGAGATCTCGAACATAACCTGAATCAAATCTATGCTTCACAAGGAGTGTAGCAAGAGTAGTATCAGTACAACACTAGTCCTGATAAGCATCATAGCCGACTAAGATTAGTTAACACATACGAAATGAATAAATCAACGAGTAGGACAGATAAGGAAGTCAACAACAATCAACAGGCACAGTAGGTCTCAATATTCACGAGTCATTGCCTAGGTTTCAGCTTCTAACCCACAAGTCTGCCAAGTCGCTTAACAACAGGCACATCTAAAATGAATCACCAACAAGAAATTGATAAGGTAATATGAAATGCAATGATAAGAAGTACAATACAGATGGAATCCAATGGCCAATATCTCGAACCTTTACACACATGCTATAAGTATTTGTCGCTTCAAAAGTCATGACCCATGGGGTACCCACGACATCCATGCACTAGCCACCCCGAACGGAATACAGGTCGTGGCTCTATCAACATATTCGGTACAAATCTCGGACCATAGCAATAATCATTTGTTACTTTCATATTTCTCTTTCTTTCCAATATGAATCTGTTTCCATAACTCTTTCAGTATGTATGAATGTATGAATGCAAGAATGAGGGATCATATGTAACAATGCCAATAAATATGATATGGAATTCACAAAACACCATAAAGCCAATTCAACCCTTGCATGAATTATCAAACTACCATGAAAACATATCAGAGAATCAATCTCAATTACAACAAATAAAACCAACACATCCCGCATCACCACAACCATGTAATCAAGTACACCACATGTCAATAATTACATAAAGAACGACGACCAGTCCACATAATCAGAAATTATACCAACCTTGTGGATTTAACACAACAACCATGCCCGAATGCCTATCATGCTTCCCCGCCAACAACTACATAACACATGCGATTCGCTAATCAAAGTTTGAGAAGATAAGTCGTAACCTACCTTAATGCCGAGCAGGAGCCACGAACTATCCAACACGAGCCTTCCCTTTCCAAAGAGCTTTCGAAGGGTCGAAGTCTAATAATCAATTTAATTTCGATTAGAAACTTAATCTACTGATACTCATGTTACTATAGTACGATAAGAATAAAAAATAACCCTTAAAAAGAGAAGCTCGGGCCCACAAGGGAAACATTGAAAATTTAAGTTAAAAATGGTTTACCCAACGCTTAGGAAGTCCAAAAGCCAATTCTCAATCACTAATTAACCTCAAATTACCGTTATTTGCATCATTAATTGAAGACCCCCAATTTAGAGTAAAACCCTAACTTTTCATAATAAAATTCTTAAATAAAATGGGAGATGCAAACTTAGCATATGATTGTCCCAGTGATTCCATGACTAGATATAAGAAGATTTCCCAACAAACTTATTTATATTGCATAAAACTCATAAAAATCATATCTAGGGTTCATAACCCAATTTCCCTGACTAAACCCATAACATTAGCATATACTCCATACTTAAACCATATATAATCACAAATGAAGTAAAAGAAACTTACCCCAGGATGAATCACCCCAAAAACTCCTCAAATTGCCCCAATATCTCTCTAGGTCTAAATTTTCTGATTGGAAAAGAAATGGTTCGAATAGGGAACTTAAAAGGTTTTTGTTCAGCGATTTCCGCATCCGCGGACACCTTGTCCGCAAATGCGGACTCGCCTCCTCAAAAAAAGGGCTCGCATCAGTGGAGCTACTTGACATGTCATCCCCTTGCATCTGCAAGCCAAGTCCCGCATAGGCGGATCTACAGAGGTGATCCCACACCTGCAAAAGCGGGACACCAGAAACCAGCAAAACTTATTTTTCACCAAGTTCAACCCAAAACCCTACATCCATCTGAGACCCCCCAGATATAAACAAAATATACAGACCAAGGTAAAACACGCTACGAACTCACACGTACCCATTCCCAGCGGAAGTCATTTTGACCTGGTCAACCCCCAAAACCCCAAAAACAAGTTTCCAACCAAAGACTCAAAACGCTCTTGAGTGCCTCGGGAGCCGAACCAATCATCCCACCAAGTTATAAATGACTCTTCGAACCTCATGGAATCTAAGGAATTCTCAAAAAGGTTCGTTTACCCAAAAGTCAACTATTGATCAAAGGTTTTTCACTCTAAGCCTCTAAATTCCTCAAAACCAATCTCGACCACCTAGGAAACCGCACTTCCCATCTCCACGAGTCAAACACATTCTAACAAAGCTTGGGGAAGGGTCAACAGGGGTAAACGAGGTAAAATACCTAAAATGACCAAACGGGTCGTTACATAAACCCACGACAAAGTCTATATTAATCATCTCCCACTTCCATTGGGGAATCTCATAGTCTAAGCCAAACCACCAGGCCTTTACTTGTTGCCAGTTCAAACACTTCGCAACAATGTTAGAGATATCTACCTTCATGCTCTTCCACCAATAGTGTAATTTCAAATCTTGATACATCTTGGTGGATCCCGAATGCACAAAATATTTGGAACTATACGCTTCCACAATTAATTCTTTTAGGAGGCCATAAACATCTGGGACACAAAAGCATCTTTGCAACCTTAGGACATCATCCTCAGTACCAACGGTGAATGAAGCGTACTCACCCTTCTTCATCCCATCCCGCTGCTTCACTAAAAGTCCATCTTCATATTTCTTAGACTTAATTCTCTCCACAATATCAGATCGCTCTTGTGTAACTCCCACTAACTCCCCATTTTCAGTTTTATTGAGTCAGACTCCAAGACTAGCTAGTCTTCGAATCTCTATGCCCATCGGCATATCCTGAGTACGCAAATATGCTAACGTGCCCATAGATTTTCGCTGAAAGCATTAGCGACAACATTCGCTTTACCAGGATGATCCAAGATGTTCAAGTCGTAATCTTTCAACAACTCTAACCATCTCCTTTGTCTGAGATTTAACTCGTTGCTTGAAGATATATTGCAAGCTATTATGATCAGTGAAAATATCACAGTGCTCACCATACAAGTAGTGACGCCAAATATTTAGAGCAAAAACAATAGCAGCTAATTCTAAATCATGAGTCGGATAATTTTTTCATGCTTCTTCAACTTTTGCGAAGCATAGGCAATGACCTTACCATTTTGCATCAACAAACAACCCAAACAAATTCTGAAAACATAACAATAAACTATATAGCCACCAGATCCCGAAGGTAGAGTCAAAACAGGAGCCGAATTCAACCTCAACATAAGCTCTTGAAAACTCTTTTCATAGGATTCAGACCAGTGGAACTTAACAGCCTTCTGAGTCAATTTCGTCAGTGGTGTGGCTATGGATGAGAAACCTTCCACAACGTTCCGTAGTAACTTGCCAAACCCAAGAAGCTACGAATATCAGTTGCACTTAGAAAATTTTGCATAAATCTTGTTCTCCTCAAGCGTATTCAAGGTTATTCTCAAGTGACCTGCATGTTCCTCATGACTCTTCGAATATACCAAAATATCATCAATAAAGAAAATAATGAAACGGTCAAGAAAAGGTTTGAACCCACGATTCATCAGGCCCATAAATACAGCAGGGGCATTAGTCAGACCAAAGGATGTCACCAGAAATTCAAAGTACCCATAACGAGTACGAAAAGCGATTTTTGGAATGTGCTGCTCCTTTATTTTCAGCTGATGATACCCACACCTCAAGCCAATCTTGGAAAAGAACTTAGCACCCCGAAGTTGGTGGAACAGATCATCCATCCTAGGTAAAGGATACTTATTCTTAATGGTCACCTTATTAAGTTGACGATAATCAACACACATTATGAGAGAACCATCCTTCTTTCTGACGAATAGGAACGGAGCACCCCAAGGTGAGGTACTTGGTCGAATAAAACCTTTATGCAACAAGTCCTTCAATTCGCGTAGCTCTGCCAGAGCCGTACGAAACGGGGGAATATTCGGTTAAGTATTAGGAATAACATCAATCCCAAAATCAATAACTCTATCAGGTGGATTACCCGAAAGATCTTCTGGAAACACTTCGGGAAATTCATTAACTAGAGGAACAGACTCAAATTCGGTACTATGGCTTGAGTGTCATTAACAGCAACTAGATACAAAATAAACCACCTCGTGGCTTAGCAATTTCACCTTTCCATACAATAACTGGTTCATTAGGGAATTCAAGACGAACTAATTTATGCCGACAATCCACATTTGCATAACACGTGGATAGCCAATCCATCCCTATAATCACATAAAAATCTTCCATCTCTGGTTCAAACAAGTCAACTATAGTCTCACAACCTTTAACGACAACTACACAGTTTCTATAAACTCTAAAAGCAATAACGGGGACACCAGTAGGGGTATCCACAGAAAAGGGTTCTTGCAATTGTTCGCGATCTACCCCAAAATCAAGAGCAAAATATGGTGTCACATAAGAGAGATTTGAACCTGGATCAATCAACGAATACGCATCAAAAGAGAAAATAATGAGAATTCTTGTGACCACAGCATCTGAGTCTTCAGCTGCCTCTCAACGAGTTAAACCATCTAGTCGAGCTTGTCCACCATTAGCGGTGTTAGCAACCACTTTACCAGTCTCATTACCATGAGCATTAGGAGCGTTGTTATCATTACCAGCAGACGGATTCTTAGCAGCAACAAGAGCAGACAGATTGTTTCTCTGGCCAGAAGAGTTAGACATTTCACGCAGCTATTCCTATAGTCTCTCTAGATATGCCCCCGAACACGATCCTCCCATCTAGCTGATTGTCGGTTACTACCTTGCAAATACCTGTTCTGATTATTATTCCTCTAGCCTTGTATTCCAGACAGAACGCTGGCATTAGAATAAGCGTCAGACAGTACGGGTTCAGAATACCCTTTTCTTCCCCCTTCATTATATGAATCACTGAAACCACCCACAAATCGGACCTTCTTACTTTGTTCCCTTTCTAACCTCTCTTCACCCTTCCAATTCTCTTGTTGTTCAGCGAACCCAACCAAAGACGAAAATATAAAGGCAGGAGACATAGCAGTAGCAGCCTATACAGACTTAACACGTGGTACCAAGCCGCTCACGAATCGGCTAAATTTATGCTTTTCAGTCTGAATAAAATACATTGCATACCTCACCAAATGTGTAAACTTCAAACTATACTCACGAACAAACATAGTGCCCTGCTCAATCTTCTCAACCTTAGTAGCCATAGCAAGTCACTCCTGGTCAGATAAAAACCTCTCCATAAGCACCTCCTCAAACTCGGCCCAAGTAAGAGCTGGAGCATTATTACCTCGCTCAGTCTCTCACAATTCGAACCAAGCAAGAGCAGCATCTTTCAATTAGTATGCTGCGAATTCCATAGCTTTAGAATCATGAGCACTCATTGCCCTTAGAGCTTTGAAAGTCTCATCCATAAAGCACTAGAGATCGTCCTCTTCCTACGAACCAAAGAACTTGGGTGGATTCAGCCCCAAAAATGGCTTAAGTCTTCCTCCACTACCAAGTGCCGGATCCACACCCTTACGTTGATGTTGGTCTTCAACAAGGGTGGTAAGCATATGGATTGCATTCTGCATCAACCCAATATCAGCCACGCCCATAGTAGAGGCAACTAGAGCAGGTGGTGCTTGGTCTCCATTCTCGTTTTCAATCCCAGCGTTAGTCTCAGCAGTGGTGTGGTTAGTGATCCTAGCGACTCGTTCTCCAGATGATGAATCAGAAGCACTATTATTCCATTAGTTTGCAGCTCTTGTACGAGTTAAATCCATTTCTGTGAGGTACGAAAAAACAAACACGTCAAAATATTCCTAACCGAAGTTCAAGATCTGTATCACAATCTAGAATAAAGAAGAATAAGAAACACCTATAAATGTCTTGGTAGTCTTCCGATCATACAGGTGATCAGGCTCTATAAGGAAGACTGCACTAGACACAGCTCCATAGACTCAAACACATCCTAGGATACATCTAAACCTAGGATCTGATACCAAGCTTGTCACGCTCCAAACCCGACCCTAGACGTTACATGCATCTGATGTTATGAACAACACCGGAAGCACCTTATAAAATATATAAATTCCTGTTCTCTTTCAATAGTCTTTCCTCATTTATTTAAAAACAAGTCATAAGTGGCTAAACGTAAACATGCTCAATTTAATGAAATTTGCGGAAGTATAACATAGATACTAAATCACAAAAAGTGGTAAAAGCCTCAAAAAGTCATATGAGACTTTCAACATCTACCCCAAAATCTGACAACTATCTATGGAGCTTATAAGATAATCAAATGAGTGTCTAACTTTGGGACGCAGCCCGAAAACTGAAATAAGTAGGTAAAGATAGGGTGGTGTCCCACAAACAAGCATGTTGTTACGATTCACTTTTACACGGGTGCATAGAAGCTACTTCGAGGTTGTTGGTGCTCTAAATTGGTTTTAAGTTTTTAGAGTCGCCACCTAATTTATTAAGGAAAATTAGGAAAACTAGGTAAAAGATTTTTCAAGCAAGAGAGAAATTTTTTAGTACCAAAGTTCGAGGTAAGGGTTCTGGTGATCCCCTAGGGAGGGTTTTACGCACTCTAGTATTAAAGATCTTTCGAATACGGTTGACCTACGAGCTTTAATGTGTGATTAATTGTGACTATTTGCTAAAGTGTTTCTTTTCTTACAAAACTGTCATTTATTCATATCATTAATCCGAGAAATTTTTTGGCAAAAAGGTTCCCTTAGAAAAGGGGTTTTTTGGGTTTGAAAATCCACGTAAGTGGTCAACTCACTTTATTGCCGGACTAGGACACCCATGGGATTTCTCCCAAGTAGAGTCTGTACTATTCTAGTCCTAATAAAACGAGTTTAGTTCTTTCAGGTTTTTAATTTATATGAAAATATAGAGTATTATCCTATATATATACACGTTTTATATATAAAAAGGGAGAGTTTTTCTGTTATTTATACCAATTTTATCATCTTTGAAGCCTATAAAGGTCAAACCATATTCTACACCCAAAGTCCATCGCACTTCATTTTGGTCTAAATTATTTCTCTCATTATTTTAGTCCAATAAGGTGCTCGGCTTCCAAGCAAAAAATCTTTTCCAGAATTGAGTCCAAATAAGTCGGATACGGTCCGCATGTAAAGTTTGGGCTTCCTGGCCCAAAAGTGTATCTTCCTACAATAGTTTACAAATCTTTGGTCTTTACTTAGTCCAAACTATTACATAAAATCTTTTCAAGGCCCAAATCAGAATCAGTCCATTTTTTGTATCATGCAAAATTTAAGGTTATGAATTAACTAAAAATAAAAAATTGCTCGAAGTCCCGAAAAAGTTTTAACCAAAATAATTTTGTTATCCAGTTCGTCTCTGAGTCAAAAGCCCATTTTTATATTTGGTTTAAGTAGACAAAAAATCTGAGGTTAGGCCTAAGGCCAAAATATTAATCTAGAAATTCATTTATTTTATCTTGGTAAGAATTTAAAAAAAGCGAGGCTGAAGGCCCAAATTCTTATCGTTTTAACCATTTCAAAATCCACTTATGTTGAACCAATTTTATAGTGAAAAACAGTACCAGTTTCATGCATGGATATAGAATTAAGCGAGTTTGAAATTCGATTTACGCGACTTCCTAAAATACTAAGTGTGATTTTCCTAGGTTCTACACATGCATAGGGGCTTCACTATTTACACAGTTTGTTTACATATACAATACATGTACATAACAATATATAAAACGTAAATGAAAGAAGAAGATTGAATTGGTGGGCCTACCAAGCCCACCAGCCTCCATTTTCACCCATGGATGGGCCTTCATAAATATTAGCTTCCTTTGTAGTTCTCCTCCGTACTAGATCAAGAATGGGGTTGGGCCTCTTGGCCCAACAGGTTTTAATGCAATGAGATGGCCCAAGTGGCCCACGTCGAATCACATAGAACACAAAGAGGATAAAAATTAGTGGGTGTCTAAATTCACTAAGAATGTTTAAGCAAACCTATATAAACATCAAACATAGAGAAACATATATTTACAACATAACGAATGTCACAAGTTTCCAAATGAAAATCAATATGATTCAAAGACTGGAAACAGCAAAAGCAAAGCCCATATAAATTCAGTTTCCACTTAAACCACGTTCAAACACTGGCCCATATGATAACATGTCTGAACAAGAAAGAAAATAAAATAGGCCCAACTCATTGGCTTTCCTAGCAGGTGTCAGGACCCAACCTAAAGAAATATATGAGGTATACTTCTTGTATACACCAAAACAAGTATATTCCATATACTTCCCATATAACAACTATTTGCAACACATAGCAACAAGAAAATACAAAGTTTTAGGAAAAAGATATTCCAACTCAAATAGGATATACCACTCATAGTTAAAATGCTGCAATCCAGACCCTAAGGCACAGTAGTTTTAAAATCATTTGAAGAAGATAGTCTTATATTCTAAGAATGGTTTGAGAACCTAAATTATTTTTTACTAAATTTCTTAACTCTAAGTGTGATAAAATAGTCATAAACTAGTTGATGTGCCAAACCAAACTCCTATGTGATAATATGATTAAGCCAAACAGATTACTTCAAGCATACAAAACACCATTTTTAAGGCAGTATCTCTAAGACATTTTTACCAATTAGCATATAGTTGTATTATGATTTTTACACATACTATTACTCATTTTAGTCTCTAAGGGTCGTATGAGGTGTGTTCTTACACAGGGTAACCCCAACAACTTCAAAGGAGGGTGACTAGGCTGAGTTTGGCTAGAAACTCCAAGATTTGTCCATTCTCTTTCTAGTCCTAGATAAGTCACACCCATGATCCAAACAAACATCAAGTGCTAGCCTTTAATAACAACTTAGGACTATAACTAATTCTCTACACATAACCAGAATCATAATCACATATTTAAGTATCCTAAACTTACAGTGTTTCAAAGTTCTAAGTGGATGAGGATACATTCTTTTCAACAAGTTAACACTTTAACAGAATACTAATCCAGGTTTGAAACAAGTAAACTCCAAAGTTAATATACTAAGGTTAACTAGAGCAAGCTAGGAATTGCAGGTCCTAACAACAAACAGTAAAAGGCTGAACACACATAGAAGCATTTTTTAGTTTTCAGAGGCAGCACTTAGTCTCCAAATAGGGGAAACATGTTGGAAGAGAATATTGGTATCCTTATTATGTTTCAATATACCAAACAGTACCAAATAGTAATAAAGAAACTAGATTTACCATATTTTAAACTAAGTAGAGCAAGCATCACTTTTAAAAGTATCCAGGGACAAAATTATACAGATTCAACTATAGGTATCACTCTAGTTTTACAATGATGTATTATATTAAGGGGGTGATGAACAACAAGGTCAATGAATCATTAAGGAAAATAGGAGCAAGATTAATCAGTACAAGTACCAACAAGTTCCAATGCATAACTTAGTGTCCCAACAATTATCAAACTCAAAATTTCTCAGAAAAATAAGTAAGGAAAGATGACATGATACTACACGGCTTGGCAAAGAATCAACACATTTTAAAACAAGACTAATGTCTGTGCCATATTAAGCTAAAGCATCCCCTAAATAAGATTTAACAAAGCTATGAATATTTAACCTTAATTAATCATACAAAAAATAATTACTTACTAATCTAAACCAGAACCAAAACTAAACAAAGGGATAAACAATAAGCAAAACACAGATTATCTAAAAAAAAGGCAAATTTGAATTTAAAAAAATTCACATAAAAGGCTAGAATAAATCATACATAACAAAATATGCACAAAATAACAACAATAAATCACATGTAACAAAAATGGAGAAAATAACAAAACTTAAACTAAAAGGGACTAAGCATACCTTTTTGATGTGCTGCCTATCGTATAGAACAGACTTTGGAAGATGCCTCTTGCTCCTCAAACCCAAAATTTCTCACAGCCCCACAGAAAAAAGAACAGAAAAGATATTTAAAATTAAACTTAACTCAGGAAAGGTTAAAGTTTTTTTTTGAAAGCAATAAATATGCCCAAAAACTTAAGTGTTCCGAGTTTCTTTCGTGAATATTGTAATATTCAATGTTGCGAACTGGTCAATAATGTGATTTGGGGGTTCTATCTATAGAACCCCAAATCTCAAAACCCTAGCTTTTCAATCGATGTGGGACAAACAACAATTGTTTCCTCATACCATTTTTGTCACAATTTTAACGTTCAAAAGTATCCACGGCCAAAAATCGATCCAACAAACATATAGAGGACCAGATTTGACCCCAAACTTGGTCGATCCGAGAGGTTCTTCGTGAACCAATGAAAAACAAGAATTTCAAACACATGCAAACAAAACCCATTAAGATTTGCAGAATTTTAGAGACGTTGAAGTGAAAAAAGTAAGAGAGAAGGAGGAATAGCACCTTGTTTGGGCGGTGTTTGGTGAGAAACGAGTAGAGCATTAAATGTTCTACTCGATCGGGTCACAACAGGCCTGGAGAAGGGTTGGTCCGCTTGCAAACTTGCTGGAAATGGCAATATGAAGAGGAGAGACAGGCCGCTACCTGGCGGCGAAAGGTTTCAGCAAAACCCCTAGCAAACGAAGTGCAAATGACCCCGCAGTGTCTGTTTGTCTTCATTGGAAGGGTTTTTATATTTAGGGGTTTTTGGGCCGGGTCAGTCTTAAGTGGACTGGACCTGGTCCCAAAAAATGAAGAGAATGGAAGGGCGGGCCTAATATACATGTATACACGTGACATACACGTGTATATGTATACACGAGCGTATGTCCGTGTATATATGTATATGGCAAGGATATTGGGCACATTAAACATATAGCCAAAATGTCTATTTGCTGGACACTTCAATTATAGCCATATTGACCCAATTAAAAACTAAATTTGCAAAGATGGCCTTAATTAAATTTAAACCATAAGTTGGATTAAACTTAATTAGGGTCGTAATTAAAAACAAAAAACTCAAGTTATCTAAATAATGAATTTTAACTATTTTAATTATGGTCCTCATTGGCTAATTAATTGATTATTTCAAATATTGCCGTAATGAAACACCAATAGGCAAAACTTGCAAATATGATCATAATTAATTTACTTTAAATTAATTATGATTAATTTGAAACTTATACAAACAACTTAGTTTTGCAGAAAATCCTAGCTTAAGGGGTAAAATGGTTATTTATTTTAATTAGCCAATTTCCTTGAATTAAATGGAGTAAAACAAATACTTGCTAATTTAGGCAACAAGATAAGTGTTATAATTTGCGGTTAATATTTATAACAATATGTAACTCATTTCCCAAGAAATCTATAATATTTAAAAATTATTTTACCAAATGATAATGGTAAAATACTATCTGAATATTTTTATAAAAATCATTTTGGCTTCAACAAATATGTATTTCAACTCTATTTGATATTCAAGGATTATGGGTGATTAAATTAAATTATGGGGGGTCAAAAATTAGGTGTCAACAACTGCCCATTCGGTGGTCGAGGATGGCAAAGCCGTTCTTGAACAGAAAAATTTGACTAACCCTAATTTTTGACTGACCTATTTCCATATCACCTCTCGTTTTGCAATTTTCAAAATATGTGGTCGGCCGTTGATTTTTGGGTTTCCTACATATCTCAAGTTACATGATAATTCAGGCCATTTGTAGTTTGACTTAATTATGACTTCTAAATGCAAGTTTAAGAAAATCTCGGATTTCCCAGTTATAAAAATGGGAGGTCCGGGGTGATTGCTCGTAGTGTGACTGACTCTCTGGTATTGAGTCCGCCTACATATCCCTATTTTTTGGGAATCAAGTCACTTGTAGTTCGACTCGATCGGAGGAAAAGGATATCCCTTAAACGGGAACGCCTATATGTATGTACCGGTGTGCATCCTACCGGTTGCGAAATAATAAAAAGCAAAACAGATAAGCAAATAAAACATTCTTGTGTGGCTAAGCATGGTGGGGAGCGATCTTCCAAGTCCTGGCCGGAGAGCTTGACTCTCACGGGCACCCTATTTCGACCGGCTGCATAAGAAAAGGTTTCACGTTTGCTCCGCATATATCTGGACCTGATTTGATCAGCTGGCTCCATCTGGCGGCTGTAAATCTGCTTCCACCTGCTGAGTAACGTTGGTTGATTTTGATGATGAATACTGCGATCATCTGACTGGGTTTACATCACCTTTAATCTTTGGAGCGAATACTGTGGTCGTCTGATCGGATTTACATCGCCTTGCCCTCTTAATTGTGCCCCGTTGCTTGTATGAATGGCCCTCTTGACATTTTGTATGAATGACCCTCTTGGCATGTTTGTATAAATGACCCTCTTGGTATGTTTGTACGAATGGCCCTCTTAGCATGTTTGTACTAATGGCCCTCTTGGCCTATTTGTAAGAATGGCCCTCTTGGCCTGCTTGTATGAATGACCCTCTTGGCATGTTGGTATGAGTTTACTCTCCGCATGTTTGTATGAATGGCCCTCTCGGCATGTTTGTATGAATAACCCTCTTAGTATCTTTGTATGAATAGCCGTCTCGACATGTTTGTATGAATAGCCCTCTTCGCAGCAAGAAAATAGATATGCAATGGCCCTCATGGAAAAATAAGAAGAAGTGATGGCCTTGATCTTAGCAGCGGTCTTGTCCTTCTTTGGTGAACCGTTTCTTGCACATGAAGCAAAGTTAGAAAAAGGATCTTCTTCTGTCGTCCTGGGGTCCTGCATCAGAAATTGGTTAGTTTTTCCCTATTTAAAGTTGATTCGTGTTACTGACGCTGTCGCATCTTCGATTTTCTGAACTCGAAACCCCTTCGGCTCCGGTATTTGAAAGATGAATTTATTTTCATTATGCAAAAAATCGCTTTGTAAAGTTACCATAAAGATATCTAATTTGTAGGGAACTAAATGCGTTGTTTTTTTTAAAGCTGTAAGGTTGATTGTCATGACATGTGCTTTGAATGAGAGGTATCCCTTCTTCTGTGACTAGGGTTCTTTGCTTCTTCGCGCGGAATATTTGAGACCTTTTTTCAAAAAATTCTGCCCCAGTTTAAATCTTGATCGACAAACTCTCGTGTCGAATCTTCCGAGTTGCGGGAAATTTTGAGGTCCCCTCAAAATTCTGCCCCAGTTTACAGTATTGACTAAATGAGAAATTTTGAGATCTTCTCAAATTTCTGCCCCAGTTTAAAACTCTGGGTTAGCTGACTCTGCGGATTGATGACACGAATTTTTGAGATCTTCTAAAAAATTCTGCTCCGGTTAGACGTGCGGCAATCCTTGCGTCCTTCGTGAATTCCTATATCTGAGGCTTCCTAGGGGTTTCTTGATTTTTTCTTTTGGTGCAACCAAGCTCCAAGGGCGCCTACGTATCCTATCGCAGCAGGAATCATGTCGAACGTTGTTTGAAATAATGAGTTTTTGTCTTTTACTAATAATGCGATCGGGTCCCAAATGGACTGCCTACGTATCCCATTGTGGGGAAGTCACATCATTTTATAGTTCATATTACAAAGTTGTTTTGTTTTTACTATCTATTACCAAATGATTACAAGCAAAAGGGAATAGCTAATACAAGCGAATAACATAACGATTACAAGCAAAAATACTATCACAGACTGAACAATCTTATCTTCATGCATAGTAGCACTTGATGGCATCTGAATTGATTGGTTTTGGCCACTCTTCTCCGTCCATTTCTACCAGTACTACTGCTCCTCCGGAGAGTACTTTGCGGACCACATAAGGATCTTGCCAGTTGGGAGCGAATTTCCCTTTGTATTCATCTTGATGTGGGAAAATTCTTTTGAGCACCAGCTGCCCAATTTGGAAAGCCTAGTCCTGACTCGCTTGTTGAAGGCTCTTGCCATCCTTTGTCGGCATAGCTGACTGTGACATACGACAACTATCATTTTCTCGTTAATAAAAGCCAATTGCTCGTATCAAGCTCGGACCCATTCATCATTGTCCAATTCTACTTCTTGGATGATTCTTAAGGAAGGTATCTCGACCTCAGCAGGTGTAACCGCTTCAGTACCATAGAGCAGCAGGTATAAAGTTGCTCATGTTTAAGTTCTGCCCATAATACGGTATCCCAGTAACACATAAGGCAACTGCTCGTGCCAACCTTTGTAATTGTCTATCATTTTCCTCAATATCCTCAAGCTATTCTTGTTGGCTGCTTCTACAGCTCCATTCATTTGTGGTCGGTAGGCTATCGAGTTTCAGTGAGTGATCATGAATTGCTCACAGATATCCTTCATCAGATGGATATTCAGATTGGCCCTATTATCAGTTATGATGGACTTGGGTACGCCGAATCGACATATGATATTGTTTCACACGAAATCGGCTACCACGTTCTTTGTCACTGACTTGTGTGATGTTGGTTCCACCCATTTAGTGAAGTAGTCAATGGCGAATAAAATGAATCAATGCCCATTTGAGGCTACGGGTTCGATGGGTCCAATGACGTCCATGCCCCAGGCAACGAAAGGCCATGGTGAGCTCATAGCATTCAGCTCACTCGGAGGAACCTTGATTAGATCACTGTGGATTTGGCATTGATGACATCTTTGCACATATTTGCAGCAATCACTTTCCATGGTCATCCAATAATATCCAGCTTATAGAATCTTCTTTGCTAGTACAAATCCGTTCATATGGGGTCCACATGTCCCAGCATGTACTTCATCTAAAAGTTTGATGGCTTTGCCGGCATTTACACATTGAAGCAGACCCAAATGCGGCTTCCTTTTGTATAACACTTCTTTGTTTAGGAAGAAACCGTTTGCCATTCTTCTAATGGTCTTATTTAGTCCAATTGTGATGCCTTTGGGGTATTCCCGTCTTTCCAAATACATCTTGATGTCACTGTACCATGGCTTGCCGCGCGGCTCTACTTATACATGGAAACAATGATCATGCTCTTCTTTTAAGCTTATCCTCAGCCGGTCGATGTGACTGCTTTCAGGGTGTTGGATCATTGACGCTATTGTTACCAGCGCTCTAGCAAAATCGTTTTGAGCTCTGGGAGTATGTCGGAACTCAATCTTTCTGAATTTCTTGCACAGTTTGTGCCAAGTTTATGTATGGCAAAATCTTTTCATTTTTGGTGGCCCATTTTCCTTGTAATTGATGAATTAGTAGGTAGGAATCTCCAATGACCAGTAATTCATAGATGTCCATATCCAGTGCCCATTCTTAGACCTAGAATGCAGGCCTCGTATTCAGCCATGTTGTTGGTACAACGAAATTTGAGCTTCGCGGCCATTGGGTAATGTTGCCTATTTTCTGATATTAGAACCGCTCCTATTCCGGAACCATTTTAATTTATCGCTCCATCGAAGAACAGTCTCCAGCCAGTGTATGATTCTGTTGCTTCTTCTTGTATGGTCAACACCCCTTCGCCTAGAACATAGGTACGGAGTAGCGCGAGTTCTTCATCCACCGGGCTTGCAGCTAATAGGTAGGCCAGGGGTTGCCCTTTAATGGCTTTCTGAGCTACGTACACGATGTCGAATTCACTCAATATCATTTGCCATTTGGCCAACTTTCCGATGGGCATGGGGTGGCAAAATATGTACCTCAATGGATCCATCTTAGATATGAGGTGAGTGGTGTACGAGGACAAATAATGTCTCAATTTCTGAGACACCCAATTTAAAGCACAACTAGTGTTTTCTACCAACGTATATCTTGCCTCACAGGCTGTGAATTTCTTGCTCAGGTAGTAAATGGCGTGCTCTTTCTTCCTTTCTTCATCGTGTTGTCTTAACACGCATCCAAAGGCAATTTCTGCCACGGACAAGTATAGCAGCAACGGGCTCCCAGGCCTTGGGGGTAACAGAACCGATGGAATGGACATATATCTCTTGATGGTATCAAATGCCTCTTGGCACTCCTCCGTCCATTTTGTGGGAGCGTCTTTCTTCAGAAGCTTGAGTATGGGTTCCACAATCATGGTGGATTGAGCTATGAATCATCCAATGTAATTTAACCTTCCTAGGAAACTCATGACCTCTTTTTTGATTTGGGGAGGAGGTAATTCTTGGATTGCTTTGATCTTTGTTGGGTCTAGCTCTATGCCTCTCCGGCTGACTATAAATCCCAATAGCTTCCTGGTCGGTATCCTAAATGCACACTTAGTCGGGTTCAGCTTCAAATTAAACTTTCGGAGTCTATTAAAGAATTTTCCCAGATGTGTGGTATGCTCTGAAATTTCCCTCTACTTGATGATAACATCGTCCACGTAGACTTCGATTTCCCTATGGATCATGTTGTGGAAAATGGTAGTCATGGCTCTCATATAAGTTGCGCCGGCATTTTTGAGGCCGAAGGGCATTACCTTGTAATGGTACACTCCCCATGGAGTGATGAAGGCTATTTTCTCAGCGTCCTCTCTATCCATTAAGATTTGGAGGTAGCCGACGAAACAATCTGGAAATGACATGCAGCTCATGCTTGGAATAGTTATCAATGAGTATGTGGATGTTTGGGAGCAAAAAATTGTCCTTTTGACTTGCTTTGTTAAGGTCTCGGTAATCCACACAGATTCTTATCTTACCATCCTTTTTGGGTACTGAGACTGTGTTGGATAGCCATGTGAGGTATGAAGTCACTTCCACTACCCCGGATTTAATCTGTTTTTCTACCTCATCCTTGATTCGGATACAAAGGTCCAGCTTAAACTATCGGGTTTTCTGCTTTATTGGGGCGAAACTCGCATTGATGGGTAATTTGTGGGATACCACATTGGTGTTTAGCCCTTGTATCTCGGCGTAGGACCATGTGAAGATATCCACGTACTTTTTAACAGGTTTACCAATTCTTCCTTTAAAGATGCCTCTAGGCGCACACTTATCCTTATTTCCTTGATGTTCTCTTCGTCACCTAGATTTATGACTTCTGTTTCATCCATGTTTGGTTTCTGCTCATCCTCTAGTTGTTCCACTTCCTCCACGAGACCCTCGGGTAGAATTGTGGCCTAATTGTATTTCTCGCACTCTTCTTCTTCTATGCTGCCCGACTCATTCGTTTCACAACATGTCATGACACTTAGGGTTGCTTTATTGTTTTTATTACTGAAAATCCAAGTCAAAATATGTTAGTATAAAACATGTAATGCAAAAATAAATAAAACAATTTTTGGTAAAACCGAGACTTTCATTGATTCGGATTAATAAAAGTACAAACTGTGGTCCTGGCTTGGATCAAGTTCAAGCCATTTCAGTTTTTGAAAACATTACGAGATACATAAGTGATAAAAGGGTAAGTAATCGGGCCTCGATCAATTCTCCCTCTTTTAAAAAAAAAAATAAGTTCATCTTTCTCTATCGAAGAACCAGTAGCGGGGTAGAGGTCCAGTTGGACACTTGTTAGCCAAGTTCTGCATCTCTGATAGTGGGCGCTTCAGCACATTCCTCCAGGATCACTGAGCAATCCTCTTCTTGAAATTGCATCCCTATCCGTTCTTCAATGTCAGCATCATCCGGCATAGGCATTCAGTTAGGAAATGACTGTTACAAGTTTGGAATGGGTTTGCGGAGATCCGCAATTTCTTGTCTTTTCTTGGTGGGTATCTCTTCTTCGGCTGGGATGTAACCAAGCCTAAAGTGGAAATTGTCCTGGGGAATGGGAATTGGCTTAGGGATGCCATGCAAATTCTTTCCCAGACATTTCCCAAGTTCAGACCCATTCAAGAGCATAGTTGAGGCAATCATTTTGTAAACTGTCAGCATTGGAGTCTCTAGGGAATCTATCTTGCGGGAAGCTCCCACTAACTCTATTACCTGGAAATCCATTCGCTTGGGTGCGGCTTTAATGACGGGAACAGAGTTATCCGGATAATTGTGCATGCTGGCTTCTCCATGGATTACCACTTCTTGTCCTTCCTAGACAAATTTCAAAGATTGGTGAAGTGAAGATGGTACCACGCCTACCCAGTGGATCCATGGTCTTCCCAAAAGCAAATTATAAATGGCGGGTATTTCCATAACTTAAAACTCGGTGGTGAATTCTGCTGGATCTATTTGGATATCCAAATCAACTGCCCCAGTAGCATCATAACGACCTTCATTGAATGCTCTTATGTTGGTGTGGCTCTGACGTACCTTTCCAAGGTCGTATCCCAACTGAACTAAAGTGGATTCGGGAAAAATATTGAGCCCTGCTCCATTGTCAATCAGTACGCGGGTTACCACCTTGTTGTATCACATAACAGTGATGTGCAGTGCTTTTTTGTGATCCGTGCCTTCTTTGGGAAACTCTTTTCCGTGAATGCAATTTGATGTTCCTCCATAACATGGGCAACCATTTCGACCAAGTTCTCATTGCTTGTCCCAGCTGGGATGTGAGCTTCTTCCAATATCTTCATTATAGCCAAACGGTGTTGGGGTGAGCTTTGCAATAATGCCAGTACCGAGATTTGGGCTGGTGTTTTCTTTCAGTGCTCGACGATGGAGTATTCCTTTTAGCTGTATCTGGCGCCAGAAATCTTCAACTTCACCCTCAGTGATTGCCCTTTTCTGATTTCACTCTCTTCGAGATACCTCTTGGGCTAGATCTTCGGGAGTATAGCACCTTCCCGATCTTGTAATTCCGTGGGCAGCAGCGAGTTGGACCACAAATTCTTTTCGAGGCGGAGCAGGGGTTACTTGGGACACATGCGCAATAACTGGCCCGGGGATTAGCACTTTGAATCATGGGAATTCTTGTAGAGAAAGCGACACCACTGTGCGCTCAAGTTCTTTCACAGATTCACGGATTGTGGGCCTGCCTGCGACCCAGTCCTCTTCTCTTTCGATCATATGAATCACGTTGCTGCCATTGTTTGGTAAAGGGTTGGTAGTCACATTTAGAGGAGTTGTTTGGAGTACAATCTCCTTCCAATCAATCATGTCTTGTATCTTATACTTGAGATTGATGCTGTCCTCAGTACTGTATCCTATGCCATTATAATAGTAGGCATATGTTTGTTTAGCTCGGTAGAGTCAGTTCTTTGGGTCAACGACCTTCGAGGGAAGCGTTTGGATCATCTCGGCCAGGCTCAATTTTTTGAATAAATCAGTCTGTGATTCCATTAGCGGAGTTAACACGCGGGCAGGCTTCTTTTCAAAGTTCTGACGTGGCGCATTATAAGTATTTGGTGGTGGATGATTTTGGTAGGTATTGGGTTAGTTATTTTGTGGAGGACGGTAAGCGGGTGAGGGAGTTTGATAACTCGGCTGTAGAGCTTGGTAAGTCGGGGGAGGTGATTGGAAGGTGTTGAGACCTAATTTTTGACCTCCCGTAAGTTATTTTAAGTACTCGGAGTCCCTGGACAATAAATAAGGTAAGATGTGCACCCTAAAGCGTCTAAATTATTTTTTATAAAATTATTCAAGAGAATATTTCACCTATTTTTAATTGATGAAGAGATTTTCAGGATGTTATAAATTATAAGAAAATTAATTAACATTTTATGGAATTTATGGAGTATTTTATTGGAATTAACCAAAAGCAAAACAATATTTTGAATATTTTGTTTACTTAATTGTTGAGTTAAGGAAAAGTCATATTAATAACAATTTATTCTATTTATTGTCCAAGGTAATTTGAGTAGTTAAAAGAATTGACTATTTACTCCTCAAACTTTGTTTCTGTGTGTTTGCATAGTTGTTTAATTAATAAATTGCCTGGGTAATTAATTTGATTAATTATTGGGGCTATATCTGCAAAATGATTTTAATAGTCGTGTTTTAAATTAATTGAGTCCTAATTTGATCATGCTTAAAATAATTGGTTAATAATTGGCATTTTTTAGTTTGGGCCATTTATCCTCGACCCTCCATACATATATATACACTATATATATATATATATATATATATGTCAAAGAAGGCCCATGTATTTTTTTTTTTTTAAAAAGTGACCAGGCCCAGTCCAATTTTGGGCCAGACCCGGTCCATCAAACATTTTAAAGGGGGAATACGTATATCCCCCTCCCTCATTTTATTCACATACCCTAGGGGTCGCATTTGCAAAAGAAAGTAAGGGGAGGCGACTAGGGCAAAACCCTAGCACCACCTCCACCACTGCACCCCACTCCCCGCATTTCCTCATCGGTTCCTACCACATTTGGAGCATATAATCAGAGGAGAGGAAGAAGCATTAATGGCTTCGTCCTTTTCTTTATGAAATCCGGCCAAACACCCCTTAAGGTACAAACTTGCCATTTTCATTTATTTTCCATTGATTACAGTGGTATTGAGTGAATGGACCATTGATTTTTGTTTTCTTTCAATCTGGACCATGTATGTTTGATTCTAGTGAAGACTTGTGGAAAATCCACAAGTCCCAGATCGTTATTTGCAAGATTGAGACAAGCTTTGGGGTTCTATACCTAAAACCCCATCCTTCACTGAAAAAAACAAGTTTGAACATCTTAAAAAGGCCTGAACTTTGAGTTTTGCTCGAGACCTAGGCTTCACTGGTGTTATTAGACTTTAACCAAAGAGTTCAAGTCTTATTCTAGTTTTACCAATTTATTTTCTTTCGTGTCTTGTATTTGGTGTGGCTGAGCTTTGATTTTGGAAGCCAAAGGAGGCATTCAAGTCCATTCTTGCTCCGGTTGCACTCAAAAAAGGTAATAATTTATTATTTCATTACTTTTATTTAAGTTTCTGTCTATATTAATGATAATTTGATATGGTTAAATGTTATATGGTAGTCAAAATGTAGTTTAGTACTGGTTGTCACGACCCAGCCTCGTGGGCCATGACTAGTGCCCGAGCTGGACACCCATATGTACCTGTCAAACATTATCGGACTGATACCATAGGTCCTCAATTAATCACATTGTAATAACATACGCAAGCCGACGAGGCTGCCACTACTAACCAGAATATTACGCAAGCCGACAAGGCTGCCACTACATACCAATATACTACGCAAGCCGACAAGGCTGCCACTACGAAACGATAATATATGCAAGCCGGCAAGGCTGCTACAATGATAGAACATCCATAATAACCATATAGACACAACTGATCAAGTCTGAATGCGACCCACATACATGTTTACAAACCTCTAAGAGTGTCAACAGTGAAATATCACGGGACAGGGCCCCGTCGTACCCCTAGACAAACATATACATATATACAATAGAAGATCTGTACCAAAATCTTGGCTCCGGAACAACGGAGCTCTCCAAGACAGCAGAAAGGGAATCCTAAGCTGGCGGATCACCAAAGAGAGTAGCTGTACCTGCGGGCATGAAACGCAGCCCCCCGAAGAAAGGGGGTCAGTACGGAATATGTACTGAGTATATAAAGCATGAAATACAGTAAAAAGGACCATAACTGAAATAAGGTGTGCAGAAAACAAGTACAATGTCCAGAATACCAAACACTTGCCCTTTGAAACATAAATCATGCATGTCAGTATCATATATCATATCAGGCCCCTTATGGGACCCGGTAAACATGGTCGCCGCCCCGTCTTTGGCGCCATAACACAGCATAACACCATAGCACAGCATAACTCCATAAACACAGCATAACCCCACAACACAGCATAACTCCATAAACACAGCATAAACCCATAACACAGCATAACTCCATAAACACAGCATAAACCCATCATATATATGTATATCATATTCCGGCCCTCTAGTGAGGGACTCGGTGAACAATGCAGTGAGACTGTGCACGATAACATATCCTGGCCCGGGACTCAATGAAAGACATATTGGGACATGCACGAGTGTAGTAGTGAGCAAACATATGCAAATTAAAACGTTTTCAAAAACTCATTGGAACAATCAAAACGAACTGTCATTTGAAAATCAGGACAATAGTCATATCAAATACCTTTCGGATGTCACTATGGATTATATCAGAATAGAACTTCTGGAATCATATATATACATATCAGGGTATATCTAAGACTCAATGGAATAATAGTCATATGTCAATATAGTATGAGCATCTCATAGAAGTTTGGATATTATTTATCATAAAGCTCCTAAGAATAGGAGCTTATATATCGACTGTTATCCAATGTACAGAAAACTGAAGAGGGAAGCTCAATCACTTAAGAGTTCTAACATCAAGAAGTGAATAAGAATAATAAATCACACTCAAAACTTATGAATAGGATTACCCCAAAGTTCATATCATTCATCGCTTAGATCTAAGATATGCCAAAAGAAAGAAGGGACAATTTTACATACCTGTTAGCGACTATTCGTAAATCCGTTTGCCTCATCGCTCTTTTAGCCTATTTAATATAAGAGTAACGTTATCGTTTGTAACTATATTTTCTAGTTCGTAAATCCGTAGGCCGTCGCTTATAGAACTTATTCTTTAACTTATATTTCTCGTTTAGGGTTTTTCATTATTCAAGGACTTAACGAAAATCGGGCAGCATTTCCCCTATATATTCGCCTAACCCGAATTTCCAATTACCCTCCTGTTAACACATTAACACCAACAACAACATATGGATATAATCATATCTTCAATTCTTTCAATTCAATAAGAATAACAACATGTTCATATCAACACAACTTTAACCTTATATCTAATCCCTTCATTCCTTTACCATATAATTCCTGATAACATCAACCATGTTGTCACTTAAAATCAATTCACCATGCCTAATTATAGCAGCCCCCTACACGGCTCAATTTACATTTCAACATCAACATATACAACTTCCTACATTCATCACATATTTACCAATTTATACAAGTTTAAATTGTCTCCAAAACGTGTAAAAAAAAAGATTAGCTCTTACCTTGATAAGCTTGGCTCCTTAATATTGTTAATCCCTTGAATGTTCACAACACCACAACACTTTAATTTTTCTCCATCATCCTCTCAATGCTCGGCCAAAGCAGCCATGGCCGAGAGCTTTTTTTTTCTTTCTTCAATTTAATTGTTGTTCTTGTTTTGTGTTCAATTGCAATCTGAAGAGATGACTCATTACCTCATTTGGTGATATACATATATGAGCCTCCTAGGCCCTACACGTGCCCCCCCCCCCCCCCCCTTATGTGTCATCTATTTTCCTTTTTTTTTTTATTAAAAATCGGGTGGGGCTCACTTTGGTATTTAATCTTAGTTAATTTAATTAATCACTAATTCTTTCTTAATAATCTAATCACAAATAATTAATCCCTAATCTCCAATAATAATTTTGCACTAAATAAAATTTATAAACAATTTATGTTTTAATTAAAATTGAAAATTAAAGATTTCTATTTCGTGTCCGAACTGATCCCGTCTTTAACTTGAGTCGATTCTCTTGCGAACAACTCGACTTATGAAAATACGGGATATAACATCCTTCTCCCCTTTAGAACATTCGTGCTCGAATGTTGAATTGGTCCCATAAGGGTCTATAAAACTTTTGGGGAAGTCTCCCTTATCGTTATAACATATATTTTCATCGGGCAATCAATATAATCAAGTGAGGAGTTTAAGTTACCTGTAGGCGTAGGGAACAAGTAAGGGTACTTGTTCTTCATCTCCTCCTCGGCTTCCTAGGTCATCTCTTCTCTATTGTTGTTTCGCCATAATACTTTGACGGAAGCCACGGCCTTAGTTCGCAACCTCCTAATCTGCCGATCAAGTATGGCTATAGGCTGCTCCTCGTAGGATAAATCCTCTGTCACCTGGACATCAGATACGGGAAATACTCTGGAAGGATCGCCTATACATTTGCGAAGCATTGACATGTGCAAGACTGGATGCACTGCTTCCAAATCGGATGGTAGGTCCAACTCGTAGGCAACCCGGCCTACCCTACGGATAATCTGATACGACCCAATGTACCTCAGGCTTAGCTTCCCTTTCTTGCCGAATCTCATGACACCCTTCATGGGTGACACCTTCAAGAACACCCAATCACCAACATGAAATTCTAAGTGTCGACGTCGATTATCTACATATGATTTCTGTCGATTCTGAGCTGCCCGTAATCTCTCCTGAATAAGCTTCACTTTATCGACAGCCTGCTGAACCATATCTGGGCCTATTAATTTAGTCTCACTAATATCAAACCAGCTAATAGGCGACCTGTACTTCCGTCCATACAAGGCCTCATACGGCGCCAGCTGAATACTCGAATGGTAGCTATTATTATAAGCAAACTCGATAAGTGGAAAATGATCGTCCCAGCTACCTCTGAAATCAATAATACAGGCCCGTAACATATCTTGTAGTGTCTGAATAGTACCCTCGGCTTGTTCGTCAGTCTGAGGGTGGAATGCGGTGCTAAGACTCACTTGTGTCTCTAATCCCTCCTGGAAGGATCTCCAGAAGTTAGCTGTAAACTGGGCTCCTCTATCGGAGATAATAGCTGTGGGAACCCCGTGAAGTCTCACTATCTCCTTAAGGTATAACCTGTCATAATCCTCAGCTGAATAAGTAGTCCTGACTGGGAGAAAGTGGGCTGATTTTGTCAACCAATCGACGATAACCCAAATAGAATCATATTTTCGCGGAGTGCGAGGTAAACCTGTGACAAAGTCCATGTTAATTACCTCCCATTTCCATGCTGGAATCTCTATCTCCTGCAATAATCCACCGGGCTTCTGATGCTTGACCTTAACCTGTTGACAATTTGGGCACTGAGCGACAAACTCTGCTATATCTTTCTTAATGCCATCCCGCCAATACAAGCACCTGAGGTCATGATACATCTTTGTTGACCCTAGATGAACAGAATAACGAGCATAGTGTGCCTCTCCCATAACCTGTTGCCGCAACCCTGCAACATCAGGTATACATAACCTGCCTCTGTATCGTAGCACTCCATCAGGTGCAACTTCGAATAGGGTCTCCTCCTTCTGAAGAGCTGCATCTCTGTAATGTACAAGAATAGGGTCCTCATACTGGCATCTCTTTACCTCTTCTATGATAGAGGACTCAGCAATTCCCCGAACAGAAACTCTGCCGTTATCAGAATCAGCCAAACGGACTCCAAGGTTAGCTAACTGAAAAATCTCACAGACCATCTCTTTCCGTTCTTGTTGTACGTCTGCCAAACTACCCATAGATTTACGGCTGAGTGCATCTACTACAACATTTGCCTTCCCAGGGTGGTATAGAATATCAACATCATAATCCTTCACCAATTCTAGCCACCGCCTCTACCACAAATTTAGCTCCTTCTGCTTAAAGATGTACTGGAGACTTTTATGATCCATATAAATATCAACATGTACGCCATATAAATAATGTCTCCATATCTTCAAAGCATGAATTACTGCTGCTAACTCCAGATCATGAGTAGGGTAATTCCTTTCGTGCTTTCTGAGCTGCCGGGAGGCATAGGCTATAACTCTGCCATGCTGCATCAACACACAGCCTAACCCAACACCTGAGGCATCACAATAAATAACATAGCCATCTGGTCCCTCAGGAAGTGTTAGAACTGGAGTCGTAGTCAACTTATCCTTCAGTAATTGGAAGCTTTGCTCACATGCATTGGTTCACTGAAACTTTGCTGCCTTCTGTGTTATCCTTGTTAGAGGCGCTGAAATCGTAGCAAACTTCTCTACGAATCTCCGGTAATATCCTGCTAGCCCCAGAAAACTACGTACCTCAGTAGGTGTCGTAGGTCTAGGCCAAGTCTTGACAGCTTCAATCTTCTGTGTGTCTACCCGAATACCAATCGGCTCCAATAATATGCCCCAAGAATGCTACTGAAGTCAACCAGAATTCACATTTAGAGAACTTAACATACAATTTCTGGTGCTGGAGCACCCTAAGTACCGTCCCCAAATGATCTGCATGCTCCCCTTCTGATCGTGAATAGACAAGAATATCATCAATAAATACAATCACGAATAGGTCAAGGAACGGCTTGAACACTCGGTTCATCAAATCCATAAATACTGCTGGAGCATTGGTCAGCCCAAAGGACATCACTCTAAACTTATAATGCCCGTATCGAGTCCCGAACGCAGTCTTAGGAATATCTGTCTCCTTTACCCGCACCTGATGATAGCCTGACCGCAAGTCTATCTTCGAAAAGCATTTAGCACCCTGCAGCTGGTCAAACAAATCATCAATCCTGGGGAGGGGATACCTGTTCTTTATTGTTACTTTATTCAGCTGCCTATAATCAATACACATCCGCAGTGACCCATCTTTCTTTCTCACAAATAATACCGGTGCTCCCCAATGTGATGTACTGGGCCTGATGAAGCCATTTTCTAATAAATCTCTCAGTTGCTCCTTCAACTCTTTCAGTTCTGCAGGTGCCATCCTGTAATGAGGAATAGATATGGGCTGAGTGTCTGGCAATACGTCTATAGTGAACTCTATCTCACGCTCAGGAGGAAGGCCTGGAAGTTCATCTGGGAATACATCTGGAAATTTGTTAACTATCGACACTGACTGAAGAGTCGGCGCCTCTGCTTTCAGGTCATGCACACGAACCAGATGATAAATATACCCCTTTCTAACCATCTTCCTTGCCTTGAGGTATGAAATAAACTTACCCCTCGGCGATGCCATATTCCCTAACCACTCTATAGCTGGCTCTCCTGGAAACCGAAACCGAACTATCTTTTCTCTACAATCAACGTTAGCATAACGAGAAGCTAACCAGTCCATACCCATAATAACATCAAACTCAGTCATATCTAACTCTATCAGATCTGCCTTAGTGCAACGACTATATATAATTACCGAACAATCTCTATATACTTTCCTTGCTATAACAGAATCTCCTACCGGTGTAGCTACCTCAAATGGTTCTATCAATTCAGGTTTTATCCCAATTCTACTAGCAACAAAGTGCGAAATATACGATAAGGTGGAGCCTGGGTCTATCAATGCATATACGTCTCGGGAGAAGATCGATAGTATACCTGTAACAACATTTGGTGACGCCTCCTGATCCTGTCTACTAGCCAAGGCATATATGCGGTTCGAAGGACCGCTAGAACTAGATGCTCCACCGCGACCTCTACCACAGCCTGCTGGTACCTGAACACCCTGCCCCATAGGACGCATAGCTACGGAAGAAGATGAACCAGCAACCGACCCAGTGGGCTGAACCGCACCGCCCGGACTACCACTATATGGACACTCCCTCATAATATGGCCTTGATGGCCACAAGAAAAACAAGCACCTGTAGCATGATAACATTCTCCAGAATGATGCCTACCGCACCGAGAACACTGAGGCAAAGGTGGCCTCGACTGGCTGAAACCTCTGTTCATCTGCGAACCCGAAGCCTTGGAGCTCTGACCGGCTCCTGAATACCCTGTAGTATCAAATCTCCTGCCTGTAACCTGTGGGGGTGCACTCCGTGCTGGCTGGGAAGAATATCTACTATACTGCTGAGGCTGCCTGCCTCGGAACTCACCAGAATAACTGGCCGATCTAGCTCTCTTATGCTAGCCCCTGTCATGATCTCTATTGGGCTGATGCCCTCTGTGTCGATCCTCTACCCCCTGTACATATGCCTGTACCCGAGCAATATCCATACCTGGATGAGAAGCCATTACCATACTACTATCAATCAATTAATGATCCAGCCCCATCACATAACGATGCACCCTATCAGCCATATCAACTACAATAGTAGGCGCATATCTGGCCAACGAATCAAACTCAAGACTGTACTCTCGAACGCTCCTGCCATTCTGCCTCAGATGTAAGAATCTATCAACTCTAGCTCGCCTCATCTCTGGGGCAGAAAGTGGCCAGGGAAGGCCTCTACGAGCTCATCCCATACTGCTGGAGGAGCGTCCTCGCCCCTAGATAACTCCCACGACTCATACCAATTAACAGCTACATCCCGCAACCTATACGAAGCCAACTCAACAGACTCAGTCTCAGAAGCCCTAATTATCCTCAACGTACGCTGCATCTGCCGAATAAACTTCTGCGAGTCATCCTCAGGCTTTGACCCGAAAAACTCTGGAGGCTTACAACTTAAGAAGTCATGAGCCCTCAAACTATTATGTCTATCCGCATAGTCAACCCCTAGCTCATGCCTGCGAGCCTGCCCTGCCACTAATCTGGTCAACAACTGAACTGCATCCCTCATGGCTCTATCCTCCTCCCCTGGCTGAGGAGCTGGAGGCTTAGGTGTTGGAACCTCGGGAGCTGGCGGTGGAGCCGCCCCCTGACCCGGAGCTGTCGCTGCCCTAGGTTCCTCTGGAAGTGGCGGTGTAGCAGAACTAGCGGACTGGAACACAACCTTAGGAATAATCTGGGCACGGGCCCTAGTAACTCTCCAAGTCTGGCTAGTATCCCCTGCTACCGATTTGCCCTTCTGGGCAGCTGTCGCTTATTTTGGAGGCATAGCTGTAAACATAATAGTCTGTTAGAAAGGGGTTATCCTGATAATACAGTTCTATCGCACGATCTAGGATAAGAAGGAAAGATGACATCCAAAATGTCCTGTAGCCTCCTGTTTATAGATGTGGTGCACAGCACACCGATAAACAAGACTCTACTAGACACGGTCTGTAGACACTCTGAGGATGAACTGCTCTGATACCACTTTTGTCACGACCCAGCCCCGTGGGCCATGACTAGTGCCCGAGTTGGACACCCATATGTACCTGTCAAACATTATCGGACTGATACCATAGGTCCTCAATTAATCACATCGTAATAACATACGCAAGCCGATGAGGCTGCCACTACAAACCAGAATATTACGCAAGCCGACAAGGCTGCCACTACATACCAATATACTACGCAAGCCGACAAGGCTGCCACTACGAAAAGATAATATATGCAAGCCGGCAAGGCTGCTACAACGATAGAACATCCATAATAACCATATAGACACAACTGATCAAGTCTGAATGCGACCCACATATATGTCTACAGACCTATAAGAGTGTCAGCAGTGAAATATGACGAGACAGGGCCCCGTCGTACCCCTAGACAAACATATACATATATAGAATAGAAGATCTGTACCAAAATCTAGGCTCCGGAACAACGGAGCTCTCCAAGACAGTAGAAAGGGAATCCTAAGCTGGCGCATCGCCAAAGCGAGTAGCTGTACCTGCGGGCATGAAACGCAGCCCCCCGAAGAAAGGGGGTCAGTACGGAATATGTACTAAGTATATAAAGCATGAAATACAGTAAAAAGGACCATAACTGAAATAAGGTGTGCAGAAAATAAGTACAATGTCCAGAATACCAAACACTTGCCCTTTGAAACATAAATCATGCATGTCAGTATCATATATCATATCAGGCCCCTTATGGGACCCAGTAAACATGGTCGCCGCCCCGTCTTTGGCGCCATAACACAACATAACACCATAGCACAGCATAACTCCATAAACACAACATAACCCCACAACACAGCATAACTCCATAAACACAGCATAACCCCATAACACAGCATAACTCCATAAACACAGCATAAACCCATCATATATATGTATATCATATTCCGGCCCTCTAGTGAGGGACTCGGTGAACAATGCAGTGAGACTGTGCACGATAACATATCCTGGCCCGGGACTCAGTGAAAGACATATTGGGACATGCACGAGTGGAGTAGTGAGCAACCATATGCAAATTAAAACATTTTCAAAAACTCATTGGAACAATCAAAACGAACTGTCATTTGAAAATCAGGACAATAGTCATATCAAATATCTTTCGGATGTCACTATGGATTATATTAGGATAGAACTTCTGGAATCATATATATACGTATCAGGGTATATCAAAGACTCAATGGAATAATAGTCGTATGTCAATATAGTATGAACATCTCATAGAATTTTGGATATTAGTTATCATAAAGCTCCTAAGAATAGGAGCTTATATATCGACTGTTATCCAACGTACAGAAAATTAAAGAGGGAAGCTCAATCACTTAAGAGTTCTAACATCAGGAAATGAATAAGAATCATAAATCACACTCAAAACTTATGAATAGGATTACCCCAAAGTTCATATCATTCATCGCTTAGATCTAAGACATGCCAAAAGAAAGAAGGGACAACTTTACATACCTGTTAGCGACTATTCGTAAATCTGTTCGCCTCGTCGCTCTTTTAGCCTAATTAATATAAGAGTAACGTTATCGTTAGTAACTATATTTTCTAGTTCGTAAATCCGTAGGCCGTCTCTTATAGAACTTATTCTTTAACTTATATTTCTCGTTTAGGGTTTTTCATTATTCAAGGACTTAATGAAAATCGGGCAGCATTTCCCCTATATATTCGCCTAACCCGAATTTGCAATTACCCTTCTGTTAACACAGAAACAGCAACAGCAACATATGGATATAATCATATCTTCAATTCTTTCAATTCAATAAGAATAACACCATGTTCATATCAACACAACTTTAACCTTATATCTAATCCCTTCATTCCTTTACCATATAATCCATGATAACATCAACCATGTTGTCACTTAAAATCAATTCACCATGCCTAATTAAAGTAGCCCCCTACACGGCTCAATTTACATTTCAACATCAACATATACAACTTCCTACATTCATCACACATTTACCAATTTATACAAGTTTAAATTATCTCCAAAACGTGTAAAAAAAAAAAGATTAGCTCTTACCTTGATAAGCTTGGATCCTTAATATTGTTAATCCCTTGAATGTTCACAACACCACAACACTTTAATTTTTCTCCATCATCCTCTCAATGCTCGGCCAAAGCAGCCATGGCCGAGAGCTTTTTTTTTCTTTCTTCAATTTAATTGTTGTTCTTGTTTTGTGTTCAATTGCAATGTGAAGAGATGACTCATTACCTCATTTGGTGATATACATATATGAGCCTCCTAGGCCCTACACGTTCCCCCCCCCCCCCCCCCCCCTTATGTGTCATCTATTTTCCTTTTTTTTTAATTAAAAATCGGGTGGGGCCCACTTTGGTAATTAATCTTAATTAATTTAATTAATCACTAATTCTTGCTTAATAATCTAATCACGAATAATTAATCCCTAATATCCAATAATATTTTTACACTAATTAAAATTTATAAACAATTTATGTTTTAATTAAAATTGAAAATTAAAGATTTCTATTTCGTGTCCGAAATGATCCCGTCTTTAACTTGAGTCGATTCTCTTGCGAACAACTCGACTTATGAAAATACGGGATATAACACTGGTGGTGTGCTTATTTGATGTTTGAACAATGATTTCTATGTTAGAATTAGGATTAAAGGTCTATTAAGTAGGATGCTTGGTTTAATTCTATTTATTTTATTTTGGAGTATGCTTGGCTTAAAGGTTGGTTTAAAGGTTAAAGGTTTATTAAGTAGTGTGCTTGGTTTGATTCTGTTTATTATATTTGGTAATATGCTTGGTTTAAAGGCTGTTTAAAGGTTTACAGGTTTATTAAGCAATGTGCTTTGTTTGATTCTGTTATTCTATTTGGTAACATGCTTGGTTTAAAGGTTGGTTTAGAGGCTTAAAGATTTATATTTTATTCTACATTAATAATAAGCTTGGTTTGAGGTTTAAGGAATGATTTTTGACCTGAATTATGATTAAAATGTTCATTAATCCCACTTGTTTGATTGCTCGTAGTTGTGACAATTTGGTTTAGATAATGACTATTAGGACTTGTTGGAGCTGATCTCTGAAGTGGTATTTGTTTGAATAAGAATGCACATGGGTGGTTTGAAGGGTCTTTGACATTGTTAATAAGGAGGGACTTAGGACAACCTTAAGATGGTCTTTATCTTGTCTAAAATGGTCAACCAATTTGTGAACTGTGTTTTCTAAAATAGTGAAAATGGTTCTACATGGTCTAACTTGGTAATGAGATGCCAAATCATGAAAAATGGCATTAAGAAAGAACTTTAAGGATTGGCAGCTTGACATGAAAATATGTGCGTGTGTGAGTCTGTTTTGTTTTACCATGTGTAGAAGTGTCTATGTGTGTGCTATGTGTAGAAAAATCATCTTTCCAAGACTGATCACCTAATACTTGAGAGTTAAGAAGATAAGAGAAAGTGGGGAATAATGGAAAACCTTGTTACAAGTTTGTCTAGGCTTTCTTCGTGAAGTTGTTTGGTACTGCCTTTTTTTTTTGGATGTTGTGGATTGAATTTCTTTAAATGAACAAGTAGTGCAGGGCCAAGAAGAGGACTGATGGTGATGTTTAGGGTCTATAAATTTAAAATGGCTTGGTATTTGAGTCTGTCTTGCTTATCATATGTGATTTGGTCCTAAAAGAAGGACATATATGCTCTGAGATACTGTGTGGTATAAGGTCATTTCATAACTAGACTTTTGTATTTAGATTGCCTTTGAACACCAGTCTTTGTCATTATCATCTAAACTTTTGTGTTGGGTCTTTTTTAGTGATCATGTTTGTAACTTAGCCATAAAACTCTTTAAGTTTGGGTAAGGCTTAATGAATCAACTGTGGTAGCCTTATGATAGTGTTAAGCTGTTCTAACTATTCCAAGGTTTTGTCTTGTGGTTGTCACTGGGGTATGAGGGTAAGGTCGTAAGAATGGAAAGGTCTTAGGAGAGTAAAAGGTGAGCCTGGGCATGAACTAGAGGTAGTGACTAGTGGAACCCAGGATCCTTTTTTACTAAAAGAAGATTCAGGAAAAAGAGATGGGGTGGTGATGACCTTACTCTATCCTTCTTCCCTTTCGGTACCCTGAGGCTTTTTCCAAGCTTCTGAACTTCTCCTCATGGTCCTAGGACACACACAAAGGACCTCAGATGGATTAGGAAGGTTTAACCATATATGGGGAAGGGGTACACCTAGAGTTGGACCATGTTTTGACTTGTAAGGTCTAAGTCATGAATTTTCACTATGTCTTCCAAAAGATTTTAAACTAAGGTGGTTGATTGTCTATGTTGTTGTTGTCTGAGTTAAGTGTTTGGTAAGGAAGTAGGATTGGGAAGTACACTAGTAATAATCTAAGTTAATACCATTAAAGGACTGAGCAAATGACCTTAGTGTTAGTTGCCTACTTTTTCTTATGATCATGTGCCCTTCTAATTTTCCTCAACTTGTGCATCTATGATTTGCACCTGGGAATCTGTTCCCTTTGTTTGTTGTTGTTATTGTAATTAGTTTCCTTTGTGATGATGATTGAGTCTATTGATTACCAAAACGTAATCATGCTATAAACCTAACTCTCTTTCCTCTTGTTTCTTTGAAAGAATTTGCTTAGATTAAACAGTTGAAGAGCCATTACTAGGGACTAAAATTGTTCAAAGATTGTCTTGACTGATTGCTTACAAAATATGCTCCTGAAATCCTTTTTTCCTTACTGATTGTCTTGAGTGTAAATCGATGTGTGAATTGACATTAGTCATAATTAGCTACTATGTTTGTTGTGTGCCTAGACTTGTAAAAGGGAGGTGAGTTAAAACCACTAAGTCTAAATGTGTGTCCTAAGTCATAGGCTATTCTAAAGTTTTGTGTCTAAAATAAGTTAATGTAGTGTCCAAGGTCTAACCTGCCTGTTGTGTCCTCCCTGGCCCTTTTTATACCTCTGATTTGGGATTCTGATTGGTTTTATTACATGGTTAGTGTCATTACATGATTATTTGGAATTGGGCCTCTATGAGAATGCTCTGTCTGTAGGCATGGACTACCCTTTGCTTGCTTTTTGATTGTGTATGTCCTTGGGATTGGTTTGAATGGGACTTATGGCATAGCCTGACCTATAGGGAGTCTAGACCCATCTGTGGTGAGACTGTGAAGCCAATGAAACCTGAATAACTAGTAATGGTGAACCTGATCCATGCTATGCCTTGAATTAGTTTAGTGATGCATTGAGGAGTTTTAAGAAATGCTCATTACCGTAGTGTAAATGGATAGGTCTGCTTAGGTGAACATGTATCTTTGAAATCTTTTGGATTGAATAATGGGTTGTAAATAACTTTAAGAAACCAGTCCCCATATGATCACAAGGGTGTTGAAAGTGAACTATGGCCACATGGCCTAGGATGAGTCTTTTAAAGGTGCCTGGAGAAAGGAGAAAGGGAAAACCAGGTCCAGCCTGGTTTATAATGCCTTTTCCCTCAAATAAAAGGCCCAAGGCACTTCTATAGCCTGTGGGGACTGCATGTTCATTACAGAGAACCTTGGGGTTATATGGATTCTGCTTCTAGACTGATTGAGGCCCCAGATTAGAGTTAAGTGTACTGTTAGGAGTAATTGATGACCTGACCAAATGAAGAATAAGTGTGTACATGTGTTTAAGTTAGATACAAGGGGAAGGGGTTAGTAGAAGTGTGAAGCTATTGCCTTGACCATTTCTTGTTTACTTGTTCCTAGAGTGTACAAACTGCCTTTAGATGACACCAGGTTTTGTATAGGAAAATTCAGATATAAAAGGGTCTTAGTCCTGCCTCTCTCCCTGCCATGTCCACATACCTAGATTTGCTCTGTATGCTTTCTCATTAGCAAGAAGTAAACTTCTTTAGTTCATTTCATGGTGGTGTGTTTTTAGTACTGGCTTGCCTCCCTTGTGTGGCATAGTTTGTATGTGTCTTACCATGGTTATGTGTTTTGATTTCCTATCTTTGACCACCCCATATCTGCATGCCGTAGCCCATGTTGTCTCTCCATGATCATGTTGCTTTGTTCCTTGTTCCATTTATGTTACACTGGTGGGGCTGCAGTTGTGTTATCCTCCATGACTATATGTTTTGGCCTTTGAATTTTTGTTCATTTCAGCTTGCCTTGAGTCCCTTTTATGAGTGTATGTTTTGTCCTATTTTCGCTACTTCAAGCCCCTGTCCAGAGATTTTACTTGATTATCTCTGTTCCTTGATTTGCATTATGCTTATGAACATGGCCAATTATATTATGGTTTGGCCCTAGGATCTGCCTATGTTGTGGCTACATTGGTATGGGATAAGGTTATTTGGGGTAGGGGCCTAGTCTTAGCCTTCCCCCGGTGTCCAACCATGCCTGGGGTTTATGAAACCCCTTGGAACTTGTATGGCATCGGGAATACGGGGGCGACGACTCTCCCTTTCTCTTTGTTACCAAGTACCTGCTAGTGGGCCTTGTGGTATACATATGTATACACCTGCATAGTTGCCTTACTTCATTGACTTATAAATTCGCTTGATACACATATACATATTTGATACATGTTTTTTTTATTTTATATATAAATATGATCGTAATGAGTTTAGGAAATTATAAACTAACCGGGTTCCTTTTTCCTTTTACCCTTCACCACATGACCACTCGGCTCGGGGTCAGCTTGCCTATTGGACCTCAGGCACAATAAGGAAAATTCTTTCTCCGAAGATATCGAGTCCGCGAAGATAGAATTAAATATCTTGGCGCGCAGAAGGCCCGACAAAGGGTGAAAATGGTCAACTAGGGGCTTGGTACGCCCCTAGCCTTTCTCTTTCCTTTATTTGTTCTTTTTTCTCATCTTGAGCTTTGTGTGTATTTGTATAAAACTTGTAAAGACTCATGTCATAGTGGAATCCTTATCGTATGAACTCGTGATCTTAGGATAAAGTACTTATGCCGTTTAGATTGAATTTATGTCCCCAAAACTATTTTCAAAAATGCAGATTTAGCGTAATGATTTTTGCAAACTTAAATAGATAATTAGCTAAACCATTTTGACACGGTTCAATTTTAAACAAGAACAAAAATGATATTTTAAAAACACAAGCGTTGCAACATTGTTAAAGAAAAACCGGATTGATTTTTAACCAAAGCATATATATTCTTTATAATTAAACCAAGCTTTGTTTTTTTCAAAATATGTCCAAGGATAAATGTTTTTGGATCAAATTAATGAGTAAATCTGGCCAAAAGCCCACTGAGTTTTGACAAAACAAGGCCAGAACGGGCCAAATTCAGTAGAAAAAAAAAGGGAATTTTCGGGCCAAACCCCACTCATGGATAAAAGGGTGATGATACAGACATTTCAAAAAATTTATACGTAGTTCTTTTGGGCCAAAATCGAGAAAACAAACAGACCTTTTTAAAAGTGGGAAATTATAATTTTGGCTACAAACCCCAATCCAAGACCAATTTCATGACTTATTGTCACACCCCAATCCCGATAGGGCGTGACGGGCACCCGACCCTTACTTAGAGCCGAGCGAACCCGCTGGATCTCACTGTACTCATAATCCTTAAGTCATGAACTAAAATGCATAGGGACAGCTTTTAACAAAATCATTCTTTTTATCTTTCTCGAATCAAATAAAATTTGTAATCATATAAATATGTAAAGTGATGCATAATGAATACATCGGCTAATATAGCCGCATACAAGACTGGCAGGCTAAATACGTGACTCTGTCTGCAAAGTCTCTAACATAAATCATTATACCATGACATGGGTACTCTGACTCGGCTACACTCCGGAAAGAAATGGAGCTCGCCAATCCCGCTAGAACATCTTCTAGTAATGTCTTCTACTCATCTGTATGCACCTGCGTGGCATGAAACGCAGCGCCCACAAGAAGGGGCGTCAGTACGAATAATGTACTGAGTATGTAAGGCATGAGTAACAACATAATATAGATATGAAAAATAACAAGAAATAAGAGAGATAACCTATACATCTGGATGCCTCGTAGGGCGGATGTCATGCATGCTTAGCCTTTAAAAAAAACATTTTTATACATATATATATATAGTAACATGCCCGGCCATTAAGGCGCGGTGTGATATGTAAATAGTAACATGCCCGGCCATTAAGGCTCGGTGTTATCCTCATTAGCCCGCGTCCAGGCCTCCCGCGTCCGGGGCAATATCATAACATGCCCACTGCAGTGGTGTGCACATCTACGTGCCTGCCCGGCCGACTATAGCGTGGCGCGGTGTAAGCAAATACATACATATATATAAAGCATGCATAAGAGCCCAATCAAAAGCCACAACTGTATCAGAGTGACGTAAGGTCGGTAGCCTCCGATTATATTATGGAATAATCGTCGTCGCTTTGTCTCACCTTGAAAGAACAATTATTTGAAGGTGAGACTATCGATGAAGAATAGAATTAAGAGAAAATATAGAATAGGATCGTAAATCTCGTAAGGCATCAATTCATATACTTTGGAAGATGTAGAAATAAAGTCACCATCCATGAAGAGATTGAGAAATCAATAAATAGCTCGACATTCTCATATCGTCATTGAAATCATAAACTTGAAACCTTTAAACATAAGATCATTCTCATCATAGTCATCAAAATGATATTCTCACTTTTGACATCATCGTTGTCATTGAAAAACATAGCATTTGCCGTTATCATAAGATCTCACATAATCACAAACTTTGGTTTGGAAAATACGAATATTTTGGAAAACACTTCTGGAATATCAAGAAGGAAATTATGCCTTGGAATCTGGGACATTTAACGTGTGAGGACAAGGCGAAATACGGAAACATTTATGAAATCATAACCGAAAGATCATGCCTTTAGAAAGAAGGGGAGTAGCCTTAACGTACCTGAAGGATAATTCTCGACTTCTAACTTACTTCCCGTCTTGCACCTCTCTTAAGAATTCTTCGTAGCTTCATAATCTACATATATAACCATTCATAATATCATTAGAGTCATCATCATACGCTCGACTCGAAACTTTAATTAAAATCCTTTTAAGGTTCTGTCGAAATTCGGGCAGCATTTCCCCTGTTTATATGCCTCGCCCGAAATTCCAATTCAATAACCAACAACATCAACAACAATAACAATAGTCGTAATATCATTTCCAACACCAACATATGCCATAAAACAAGCCACACACTATTTTCCAAATTTCTCAACCAACCCACTTGTGATACAACTATTTAATAATCTTTACTTTCGTAAGGAAGTTGAAATTAATACCAACACATCAATAACAACATCCTCAACATTCTACAAGATGATTATATACATATTTTATCCAAAATTTTCTTCAAACCTCAATCTACAAATTAACAACATCAACACAACAAACTACAACTCTATTCTTGCAATTATTCCTTAATCAAACTTGATAAAGAGAGAGATTTGAAGATTCATACCTTACTTTTATGAAAGTAGCAAAATCTTCAACGTTTACTTGTTCCCATGCTCCTCCAACTCCAAAATGAAATTATATTCATGACTATGCGTTGCCCGGACTTCGATTGGTACTCCAAGACTTTGAAATTTGCCCAAAATTCTCACTTTTATGTGAGATTTAAGAGCCCTTTTAGTTGGCTGAATTTTCTGGAATTTCCAGAAAAATGGGGTTTTGACCCCTTTTATAATAAGTTGGGTTGGTACTGTAGCGTCCTGTTTCTGCGCGACAGTTCAGTTTGTAACGTCTATAATTCTGTACTCCGAGGTACTATCAACGAGCGGTTTATTGCATTAAAAACTAGACTCGACGAAATAAATTTTAGGCTTTTGAAACGCCTTAAAACTCCAAATATACATGGAGATATACCCCTCCAAAGTTGACTAAAAATTCTTCCAGCATTTCTCAAATTTTCGTCGAACTTATTTTCTTCAATTTGCTCGATCTCAAAATATTCCGAAACTCTCCATACATGATATTTATCACTTATTATACTAATAATAGCCATGTTCTCATGTTTCAAAACACTCTTTCCCGATTACGACTTACGAGATCGTAATTCGTCTTTTTATTTCGTTGTTACATACTTCCTATGGCCTGTATCTTCCAAAACATCACGGAACATCTCCGATACTTCGTTGCTACGGTGATGTACATGTCATGATCATGCTCTGAAAGTGCGGGGTGTAACATCCTCCCCCCCTTTAAAAACATTCGTCCTCGAATGTTGAGGTAGAGTTTGCTCCGAGGTAGATATCAATGTTTTTACTTGTATTTGTCAGTATTTACTTTACTTACTTGCAATCTTACTTACCCGTTAAAACTAAACTCATCCAAACTATGCTATCCATTCTTCTTCTCTTGAGGCCAAAATTTACGCCTGTACCCAAGGTCATCCCTTTTTCTTATTACTTGTCTGTCCACTAACTCTCCATGCTTTATCGCTCTCATTGTCTCTTCAGCTTTCGTTGATTACATTCTTGTATGCCCTTTCATGTTGTACTTATACATACCTTTATTCAATTTTGATCTCCTTCTCTTTTTATTCAGGAATTCTTGTTCTCTTCGATCTCCACGCATCTTTCTTACGTTTTACAGATATCCCAGGCCTCTGTCTTCTTGGATTTTAAGTATTCTTATTCTTCCTCCCTTAAACAAAATAACCTCGAGACTGGTCATATTTTAGCATCCTTTTCTTTCTATAGCAGTCCAATTCACCTGCGGTACTTTATCTTGCTTGTTTTTTCTAGTGCTACTTCCGAATAAGCCCTTGGTATCAATCGATGTTACATGCGTATCATCCCATTTCCTTTTTAATTGTCAGACTCCTTACTTGCTTGCTTGTCATCATAGTTCCACCTATGGTAGCGCCCAGATGGCTTGCAATAGCATTTCCTTGCTAATGACTTATTATTCTCATTAATTACTGTACCTCGGATTACTCATCCAATGCATCAAAAATACATAGCCAAGAGATCTATATTCAAATGAAACTCCATTCGACCTACATACGACAATCCTTAGCACCATTGTTTGTACACTTGCATACAGTATTTTCTTATCATCGTTGTTGTCCCTCATAACAAGATTATACTTACAACATACTAATCCACTATTCATTTTTTTTTTCAAATCCTTGTTTGAATGTTTTCTCCAATTTCTTCTCCCCTAATCTGAGCGTCATTACCAAATAACTCATAAGCCGGAGACTAAAATAAAATCTTGCTTAATCAAAACTTTCTTTCAATACGAATGTGCTTTCCTCTTTGAGTCCTTGGCTCTCCTACACCAGCGGTTACTTTAAACTTAACTAGCTTCTATTACTCTTCAAATATTTATTGTCGTCTCCGTACTGTTTACTAACCATTTTATCAGGACGATTATTTATATGGTCCTATGACATATACTCTCACGATTTGGATATAAACGGTGACTTATAATTTCCCGACGCAGGAGATATTTCCAAATCTCTGGTAGTACTGCTGTCATGCTACCCATAAGCATACTACCTTTCTTTCTTTTGAAGATCATTGAGATTCCTATAAATGTTCCTCTTTTAAAACTCTCACCTCTTCCAGTGTTGCGATTTTTTTTTTCTTTAGTAATTCCCGTCTGTCCTGATACTTATCCTTGGTCCCTTGTAGGCATTCTCATTTCCTGCGTTACCTTTTTGGGGTACATTTACTGCATATTTACTTGTAATAAATTTTTTCTCTGGTACGAGTGATTTGAATCATAGCCCGGGACACAACGTATTATTTTCGACAAAAACTTATTTCTTTCGATTTGCTAAACCTTCATTATCTTATCATGCCTCCTTTCCCCCGTATGTCTCACAATATACTTGCATTTAGTCCATTGCCACTTTTCTTCAGCGCATCCTCGTTGTATTATTTCATCTCGAATTTCGACTTCTTCAAGCCAGTATATTTCCTTCTTTTGTACTTGGGAATATTCTAATTCGTCTAAGAAGGTCCTCATATACCAGTAACATTCAAGTATTGACCGTCCTTGGTAGTCAATTGGCCGACCCTAGCGATCCTTCAACTCCTCTAGTCCAAATAATGTATGATCTACTTTCATCGCATGGTTTGACTTATTTCTCTTTTGCTAATTGAATTCTTGTATCAAGTCGAATGTCCACACATTTTGGACACAATTCAAATCACTTCCTTCCTTCACGTCTAATAGTCCCTTAGGTTAATGAATCCATGATGAAATTAGAATTCGTTAGGCTCCTTATAAAATGCCTGACTATATCGGGCTCCTTCAGTCGTTAAAAGGGTGCATTACATTTATTCATACGTGTGTACCATTATTGGTCTAGTCCGAAAAAAATTAACTGTGCAGGGTTCCTCTTTTCTTCCGCGATGCGGAAGAAAAGCACAACTTTCTAGGAGCTTCCGCTTTCCTTCCGCGATGCGGACGGAAAGCGCAACTTCCTTCTGTGTAGAGTTCCGCTTTTCTTCCGCGATGCGGACGAAAAGCGGAAAGTTCTGAAGCCTTCCGCTTTCCTTCTGCGATGCGGATGGAAAGCGCAATTCTCTAAAGCTTTCTGCGCAGAACTCTGTTTTCTTCGGCAGCGATGTTCTAAGGCTGATTTTGAATAAGAAATTAAGGATCTGATTCTTGGCCTTTCGAGTAACACAATATCATAACCTCTGAATTGCTTATGGAACTCGTATCGAATCCAAAGGAATAATCGATGGTGAGCAAAGTAATATTTCAAGAATCGATCAAATGACAAGGCATTAAGATTCGAAATATAAGGCATAGGAATGGACTGGATTAGTTATGGAACGCTCATGTTCATGTACTAGCCGGGTTTACGCCAAGAAGGGGGAGGGGAAAAACGAACACCTTACATACCTTACAACCAAGTTTGCCCTTCTCCCGAGCTGATATGTATCGAGGAATGTATATCATTAATCATACTTTCATCACATTTTCATCAACTTATAAGCACTCTTAGACGTCCTTTTCTTTCTTTCTTCGTTTATATCTTATTTCCCCCTACGATAGGATAGCTTGCTCGTATGTACGTTTATTTCTCGTATTTTCATCTTGAAGGCCCTCCTAGATTTCCATTGCTCTTAAAGGGGCTCCTTTCCCGCTTGCCACTTAACAATATCTACTTAGTAGTTTTGTAGATCATTCCACAAGGAGTACAACCCCATCTTAATCTCGTACATATTTATATATACTGCTTAATGGAACTTTCCCGTACTCGTTAACTTTCTTCCCGTATCAATATCTCTTTGTTACCACTCACTAGCCATTCTAAGTCCCATAATTGTTCCTTCAACCATGACTTACCAAATGGCTGATGGTCGTATTTTCTCTTTACTCTTTCTCTATAGAAATGCAAATAATTCAATTTGTAAAAATTTCGGCAGAGTTTCCCCTATAATTCTTACTACCTCATTCCTGCACACAGCCCAGAAAAATACATTCGATACCCCACAGAGCAATCACAAATACCCATAACATCTTACTCAAGTTCTTATATCAACGTCTATCCATATTAGTGAAACAGGAAACATACCTTTCAATTGAATGACTTCAATTCGAAGCAATTTTCTCGTAGTGCAATAATCAACTGCTTATCCGTGATCAAAGCATTCAGTTAGAATCCGGGATGTCATATCCTATGATTTAGCTCTATGGCACGATCTAAGATAAGAAACAAAGGTCAATTGTTCGTAAATGCCCTGCAACCTCTTGTTTATAAGTGTGGCGCGCTTCACACCCATAAAGAAGACTCTACTGGACACGACTTTGCAGACAATCCCTAGGACGACCTGCTCTGATACCAACTTGTCACACCCCAATCCCGATAGGGCGTGACGGGCACCCGACCCTTACTTAGAGCCGAGCGAACCCGCTGGATCTCACTGTACTCATAATCCTTAAGTCATGAACTGAAATGCATAGGGACAACTTTTAACAAAAACATTCTTTTTATCTTTCTCGAATCAAATAAAATTTGTAATCATATAAATATGTAAAGTGATGCATAATGAATACATCGGCTAATATAGCCGCATACAAGACTGGCAGGCTAAATACGTGACTCTGTCTGCAAAGTCTCTAACATAAATCATTATACCATGACATGGGTACTCTGACTCGGCAACACTCCGGAAAGAAATGGAGCTCGCCAATCCCGTTGTAACATCTTCTAGCAATGTCTTCTACTCATCTGTATGCACCTGCGTGGCATGAAACGCAGCGCCCACAAGAAGGGGCGTCAGTACGAATAATGTACTGAGTATGTAAGGCATGTGTAACAACATAATATAGATATGAAAAATAACAAGAAATAAGAGAGATAACCTGTACATCTGGATGCCTCGTAGGGCGGATGTCATGCATGCTTAGCCTTTTAAAAAAAAAACATTTTTATAAATATATATAGAGTAACATGCCCGGCCATTAAGGCGCGGTGTGATATGTAAATAGTAACATGCCCGGCCATACATATATATAAAGCATGCATAAGAGCCCAATCAAAAGTCACAACTATACCGAAGTGACGTAAGGTCGGTAGCCTCCGATTATATTATGGAATAATCGTCGTCGCTTGCTTTGTCTCACCTTGAAGGAACAATTATTTTAAGGTGAGACTATCGATGAAGAATAGAATTAAGAGAAAACATATAATAGGATCGTAAATCTCGTAAGGCATCAATTCATATACTTTGGAAGATGTAGAAATAAAGTCACCATCCATGAAGAGATTGAGAAATCAATAAATAGCTCGACATTCTCATATCGTCATTGAAATCATAAACTTGAAACCTTTAAACATAAGATCATTCTCATCATAGTCATCGAAATGATATTCTCACTTTTGACATCATCGTTGTCATTGAAAAACATAGCCTTTGCCGTTATCATAAGATCTCACATAATCACAAACTTTGGTTTGGAAAATACGAATATTTTGGAAAACACTTCTGGAATATCAAGAAGGAAATTATGCCTTGGAATCTGGGACATTTAACGTGTGAGGACAAGGAGAAATACGGAAACATTTATGAAATCATAGCCGAAATATCATGCCTTTAGAAAGAAGGGGAGTAGCCTTAACATACCTGAAGGATAATTCTCGACTTCTAACTTACTTCCCGTCTTGCACCTCTCTTAAGAATTCTTCGTAGCTTCGTAATCTACATATATAACCATTCATAATATCATTAGAGTCATCATCATACGCTCGACTCGAAACTTTAATTAAAATCCTTTTAAGGTTCTGTCGAAATTCGGGCAGCATTTCCCCTGTTTATATGCCTCGCCCGAAATTCCAATTCAATAACCAACAACATCAACAACAATACCAATAGTCGTAATATCATTTCCAACACCAACAGATGCCATAAAACAACCCACACACTATTTTACAAATTTCTCAACCAACCCACTTGTGATACAACTATTTAATAATCTTTACTTTCGTAAGGAAGTTGAAATTAATACCAACACATCAATAACAACATCCTCAACATTCTACAAGATGATTATATACATATTTTATGCAAAATTTTCTTCAAACCTCAATCTACAAATTAACAACATCAACACAACAAACTACAACTCTATTCTTGCAATTATTCCTTAATCAAACTTGATAAAGAGAGAGATTTGAAGATTCATACCTTATTTTTATGAATGTAGCAAAATCTTCAACGTTTACTTGTTCCCATGCTCCTCCAACTCCAAAATGAAATTATATTCATGACTATGCGTTGCCCGGACTTCGATTGGTACTCCAAGACTTTGAAATTTGCCCAAAATTCTCACTTTTATGTGAGATTTAAGAGCCCTTTTAGTTGGCTGAATTTTCTGGAATTTCCAGAACATTTTGGATGATGAAAAATGGGGTTTTGACCCCTTTTATAATAAGTTGGGTTGGTACTGTAGCGTCCTGTTTCTGCGCGACAGTTCAGTTTGTAACGTCTATAATTCTCTACTCCGAGGTATTATCAACGAGCGGTTTGTTGCATTAAAAACTAGACTCAACGAAATCCATTTTAGGCTTTTGAAACGCCTTAAAACTCTAAATATACATGGAGATATACCCCTCCAAAGTTGACTAAAAATCCTTCCAGCATTTCTCAAATTTTTGTCGAACTTATTTTCTTCAATTTCCTCGATCTCAAAATATTCCGAAACTCTCCATACATGATATTTATCACTTATTATACTAATAATGGCCATGTTCTCATGTTTCAAAACACTCTTTCCCGATTACGACTTACGAGATCGTAATTCGTCTTTTTATTTCGTTGTTACATACTTCCCATGGCCTGTATCTTCCAAAACATAATGGAACATCTCCGATACTTCGTTGCTACGGTGATGTACATGTCATGATCATGCTCTAAAAGTGCGGGGTGTAACACTTATAACAAAAGATGTATGTTTTAAAACAAAAGCATCATATATACGAGTTCTTGGATAAAACGTTCTAACCGTATTAAGCGGATTGATCCAAATAAAGTATGAGTCCAGCATGGACAAAATTATACACTCAAAACATAACAAGTTTATATTTTTAAACGTGTGTAAAAGATGAAAACTTTTATGCTCACTTTACAAACAAAATACATCATCCTTGTATACAAAAGAGAGATTATTTTATTTGGATATTATAAATCCAAATCTATGTACCATATATATAAAGGGAACGTATTCAAATTATTTTCTCAAAATGACATGCAAAATGACAAGATTTTTGTGAGAATAAACACTAAATAGACAGTTCGTGCAAATACTCATACATTGGAATTCGAAGGTCAACCGCATAGTACAGATCCTTAATACTGGGGTGCCTACACCTTCCCCAGGGGATCACCAGAACCCTTACCTAAAACTCTGTATTACGAAGGATTTTTTACTACATTTGAATAAAACCTTCACCACTGGGTTTCCTAATTTCCTAAAAATTAGGTTGCGTCTCTTTTAAAACAAAGTCCAAAAGAGCACCAACAAGTTTGTAGTAGCTTTTATGCCTTAACCCGCATAAATGCGAACCGTTACAGATGGCGACTCTGCTGGGGACTTAAAGGTTCTAATCATAAGAATTTCAATATAATATGAGTATATTTTCCTTAACTGTCTATGTGTTTACTTTCTCGCAATTATTAACTGTCATCGCATGCATATCATAACTCCGTCACTCCTGACATCGCAGTCGTTCCTTCAGTATAAAGCCAAAATATTTCTTTTGGAACCGTTATGAGGCGAGATTGGTTCGTGGTCGTCTAACGGCCCTAACCATTCAACCCCAGTTGTCCGCTCAGGTTCCCGGTCTTTCGTGAAAAAACAATCTAGTGAAAACTAGGATAGAGCTAGGCCAAATCCCTGCTAAACTAGAGCATTTATACTTAGACGGGCCTTGGGTATCTCAGACCTACCTAAGGCTCATTAAGAGAAACTACCGTGTGTTCGGACGGTCTACAACCCGAAAAACACCGCATCTCATTTATGTGTTATGTGGAAACATGTTTGTGCCTATGTGATGAACCATTGAGATGGGGGAATCTTAACCGTGTTCTGTTTTGTAGATGGAACAAAGAATCCATTTTGACATCATCATTGAGGCTCCAGAATTGCCAAGGGCCTGGTATGAATGGTTGGGTGATGCCTACCAGAGAACAATTAGTTTCACTTTAGGACACTTACCCTCCATCATGAAAATGAAAGGTCGCTCGGAATTGATAGAGGTGTTGGCTGGGTATTGGGATGAAAAGGAAATGTTGTTCCGTTTTAGTGATATTGAGATGACTCCTACCCTCGAAGAAATTAGGGATGCCATAGATAGTAATGGAACCTGTCTAAGGAGGCGACACAAGCCAGATCACAATTTGTTATTTCCATAGATGCCCACTATCGGCCAAATCATTAAGTTTCTTGCTTTAACTGAGGCAACCTGGGCACAAGGGCCCACCGTAGCCTTCAGGGATCTATACCGGAGATTCATGGACGTCACCGAGTACATTATGTATCAAAGGGAATTCAAGAGCAGAGAAGAATATGAGACTACTAGGCCTTTAGCCTTCGCCATAGCCTTGTTAGGCACTATGGTGTTTCCACAGGACGGGTCACTGGCCATAGACCCTTGCGTGATCTACCTGGCCCATGCAATCTTCCACGGCATAACCAAGGACCAAGAAATAAGGTATTTTGATTTGGCACCCATCATATTGGATGACTTCTTCCGGGCTCTAGACAAGTGTCGAAATTATTTCTGATACTTCCAAGGATGCAATATGTTGCTGCAATGGTGGATTATCAAACACCTTAACATGGCCAGAGAGGTTCAGGGTTGGAGTCGACAAAACCGAGTAGATCACCTCGTAGACTACTGCCCAACTCTCGGGTTTATGTCCAAAAAGGCTCGGTTTGATTTCTTCACTGACTTGACTGAAGATCGGATCCACTAGATGTTTCCTGACTTTATATCCGAAATAGTGGTGGTCCGAGGAAAGAATTGACCCTTTGTGCCACTAGCTAGGGTTTAAGAAATCCGGCCTTATTATTCATCTCGGGTTTTGAGGCAGTTCGATAGGAGGCATGTGGTACCCCAGGTAGGGAAACCCATGCAGTTCATCATTGAGCACACAGAACAGAAGATCAAGCACGCAGGTATAATCCTCAGGGAATGGAATGGCCGTATAAATTGGGGCCCTAATACTTTAACTCCAGACAGGTTTGAAGCCGGGTGTGACCTAGGGTATCATGCATGGATACAGGAACACTTGGCTTGTGCACTCACACAAGGGCCAGCACCTCCCCAGGAGGCCCAAGAAGAGGAGTATTAAAGAATTCCTAGAAGGTACAGGCGAGCATTTGGCCAGGATATTGGAAGAAACAGACCTGGTGATTGTCAGGATGGAGCTATATCAGGCACACCTTCGTATCCAAACCACTCTTCGAAGGGTCAAGAAGGCCAGGACAAGCCAAGCCTCGACATCAGCCGCTGGAGGACCTCTATGACTACTGTTTTTGTTATTATAAGCCCCATGTCAGCTTTGTCGTCACTTTTGTAATCCCTTCGGGGAGAATATTACTACCATTATATTTAAATCATGATGACTTTTTCGGGGCAATGGTTCATCTTCACAAATGGCACTTACATGTTTCGAATCACTAAGAAAGCCTTAACTCAAAAAGGCCTTAGGGACACAAGTAGTGTCAAAACCTGTAAAATACGTGCTTTCTTGCTACGTGCTTCACATGCTTACTTGCTATGTGTATTATCATATATTAAAGCTTGAGCACGATTGGACCGATAATCTAAACTACATACCCGAAAGAAAAACCATTAGGCTTAAAACTTACCGAATCTATCTCCACTAAAGGTTGGCTTACGATGGAGAATCAAGAAGGGTAGGAAGCACGGACTTTAGGGGAGACAACTGAGATATTGCGGGACAAAGTGCTGCAGATGGAAAAACACCTCCAGGAAATAGGAAATAAAATTGAAGTGGTAGACGGATTACTGGGCATGGTTGGGAACCCGCTGGAAGGCATACCCCAAGAGAAATACTATGGAAATATCCTTGAAGAGGTGAGGGAATTGGTGCTAAACTACATACCACTAGAGAGAAGGAACCCCGGAGGGAACAAATAGGGAACAAGGAGCCTGGTCGGATCCGTGGGCTTTCGCATCAGACCCATAAGAAGGAACAGAGCCCAAGAGATGAAGAAGAGCCGGAGGAGGAAGAGGAAGAACCTCGGGACATGGAGGAAATAGAGCTTGTCGACATAGGGGCCGAAGGAGCAGAAACCATTTGAGATGTTTCCCGAGTTTCAAGGGAATAATGCGGATGGCGAATCTAGTTATTATGCCCCCACTAAGGAGGGAACGAATTTCTATGCATCTTTGCCCAAGCTGATGCCTGCTGCCTCTGCTATGGCTTCAGAGAACTTTGGAAGGGCAAACCTTCCTACACCGACTTCATGAAGCATAGCTTTCAGAGCCCGATCTTCCTCATTCAGAGTAGCCCTGTTGCCCGTCACTTGCAAGGAAGTGCTCAGAAAGATGATGGCCGCTGGGATGGATTGCACTACTAGGGCTCGGCTACCGGTCCCTAACTTGGTGTATGCTTACAAAAGGTGTCCGTTCCACCTCAATTAGGCGGGCCATACCATGAACGAATGTTTGGCGTTAAGGAAAATGGTTGTTAGTCTGATTGACGACAAGATCATCATGACTTTATGGGAACCGTACACCTTATTGGTCCATGACCCCATTACCTCAGGAGAGAGAGTTACCCCCGAGACCCAAGTTTGGTAATACAATTTCATGATTTTCAAGGAATCATACGCTTGCATTTTCTTGTCTTTGGCTTCATTGAACGAGATCAGACCCGTGGAACCTGTTTACGAGCTCGTACTCTTAGGGCTCAATAGAAACAAGTTCTGCTTATACCATACTGGAGCCAGGGCACATGATATTGAAGGATGCCATGCCTTCAAACTAGAGCTCGAAAATATGATCAGGACTGGACAAATCTTTGTCCTACTCCTACCGTGGTTCTAAGGAAAAGAAAGATTCGGCATGAGAAAGCGAGTTCGTAAGGAAAACGACTTGCATAGCTATACTTTTGGGCAGATATTAGGTGTCCCCTTCTTTTACACAAATGTTACCCCCACCCTCATTAATTTGTAAGGGAACCGCACCAACCTGATGTCCTCATGGAGGGGTACACGGGAAGCCCTAATCGGGCCTGGTCCGAGGATGTCTGTAGTTAGGATTAGCCAAAGGATATTTAGGAAGAAATGTATATCCTTCTTTTGTAATCGAACTACATAGGGCCTAATTTCCCCCGACAGGATACATAAGCAGTCTACGTAAGACTCGGTCCCTTCATGATTTAAATTATAATCCCCCATCCCCCCCTCCCCCGTTCGCTTAAGTTTGTATGACAGGTCAAAGGGTTCGCCGTAGTAAGTCAATTGCAGGACCACCGGACCAAAACCCACCTAAACATAAAAAGCCCGTAATATTCGAACCTTTAGAACGCAGATCAAAAGTACTCGAGCTTCGATATATGACTTGTGTGCTATTGCATTTTAAATACCCATATATGATATCCTGCCTTTATATTTGATGCCTGGACACTAACTTTCTTTACTGTTGAGTTATTATTATCTTATAGAAAAGGGCCAATTAGTGTAACATCAAAAGGTGGCATACTTCACGAGATCTAAGGCCGCGTTAGCATCCCTCTCCGACAAAGGAAAAGACAAAATGACCGGTACCCCCGAAGAAGCAAGAAATGAGCTCGCTCTCCACAATGGAGACACCCAAGACTCGCAAAAGGCAGCATCCCAAGAAGATGTGATTGCAACATTGTTAACTACCATCGCCACTCTCCAAGAAAAGGTAGCCAGAAGAGAGGCAGCCGATGAGGAAAAAAATACCTCCGTTGAAGGAAGAAGGCCCCCTCCTCCCTTCCCCTCGTTGAGCTCCCCAGTCCCCGATCATTTTCATGTCTACCAACCAGGAACCATACCCCCTCCACTAATCACCGCCAGTCCAAATAATGCTGGCCCCTGTTACTGTACCCCACCACAAGTTAAAAACACCCAAATTCCACGAACCACCCACTTAGTCCCCTCGTACCAAGTCCCTCAGTCGGTATTTTTCAATCCAGCAAGCTAAGTACATGCACCGGCCCCACTGGCTGGGCAAACCACCACTATCCCGTTTAATTAACCCACTCACCAAGTGTCATTCTTCACTCCTAACATCCCAAACGAATCCTCCTTAGGGCACAAGGAGTTGGATCATTACGAGAAAATAGAAAGGACTTGGAGAGCTGAATAAGACAGACGTGAGAAGGACATGGAAAGGAAGATGAAGGAGTTGCTAAAAAAATCCAATAGGTCCGCAAGAAAGGCCACAGGCCTAAGGTATGATGACTTGTGCATACACCCAGATTTGGACCTGCTAGAAGGGTTCAAAATCCCGAAATTTGAAATTTTTAGTGGGACATGGAACCCAAAAGCACACCTCTATTCGTACTGCAACCAGTTGGTCGGAGTAAAGTAGAATGAACCCTTAATCATGTGACTATTTAGCCGTAGCCTGACCTGCGAAGCAGCCGAATAGTTTGCCACACAAGACATGCGCCAATGGCTCATTCTGGAAGACCTGGCGGAATCTTTCATGGAAAGATTTCGTTTCAATATCGAGATTGTGCCGGACCGATAATATCTCGAGAAGGTCAAGAAAAAGTCAACACAGAACTATAGAGAATTCGCCAGCAGATGGAGGGCCGAAGCAGCCCATGTGCAGCCGCCAATGTGTGAGGGAGAGGTGGTCTCCGTATTTATCAGGTCGCAGGAGCCACATTTCTATGATAGGATGTTTTCCATGACCGGGAGACCATTCTCTGAGTTGGTAAAAAAGGGAGAGGCCATAGAAGATGGTCTCAAATCTGGAAAGATCACCAATATCTTTAACAAAGTGTCTGGACAGGCCGCTGTTGGAATCTTCCGCAAAAAGAAAGAGGACGTGGCTAGCATATCCCACATTCCGAACATAAACCCAAAAGGGCTACCATCTTCTCACAAAATTCCGCCCTTCGTGAATTACTCCGCTCTTTCATACAAGCCAGCATTCGTATATTTCGCACAACCAGCCTTCACCACTACTGTACCAGCATACACGGCTCCGCCCAGTGTTGGTGTGTCTGCTCCTATTTATCAACCACCACCACAACAAACATATCAACCACCGCCCCAGCAAAACTACCGCCCACCGTAAAATAACCTATCATAAGCCTATCAACCCCAAAATTACCAAAATCAACCACCACCCCCAGCATATAATGCTCCACGTCCATATTTAGGCTATTAAGAGAATTCACGACGCTCCTCGAACCGAGGGCTCAAGTCTTTGAGAGACTACTAGCTACAGAATTGATTCAGAAAGCCCCACCGAAACCAGCACAGCCTGGGAGCAGATTCTATAGGGCCGATCAGACTTGTGCCTACCATTCAATAGGGGATGGGCACAACATGGAGGATTGTATAAACCTAAAACATAAAATCCAAGATCTGATCGCCAAAAGAGAAATCATCCTGGAAACTGCGGCTACCTACATAAACACTAACCGACTGTCGAATCATGAAAATGGCAGGGTTCATATGATAGAGAGAGATGAAGAGTGGGAAGCTTGCGGGGTGTTGTCGCTCAAAATACTGAGTCTCTTAAACAGATAGTTGCTTCCCTCACACTCCAAGAACGTCCCAAGTTCAAAGTTTTTATCTCTAGTCCTAGAATTCCCAGGGCCATACTAATGTTTAGGACTTTAGTTCCAACACCCGTGATAGCCCAAGTGGCGCAACAGATTGTGCCTAACCCCAAAAAGTCAATCAGTGTGCAAGCCTCTATGGCCCAAGGTATGACCCGTTCAGGAAGGTGCTACACTCCACAAGAATTAGCCCAGAGCGCCACGAGGAAGGAAAATACCCATAAAAAGGCGATAACCGAAGGAGAACTCGAAGAGTTTTGGTGGCGCATGCAGCCGAAAGATTATTCCATTATTGAGCAAAAGAAGACACCAGCGCAAATCTCAGTGCTATCATTGTTGGCTAGCTCATCATCATAGAGGCATTCCCTCATGAAGGTATTGGATGACGCATATGTACCGGCGGGTACAAGTAGTGAAGATACCCAAAGGCACAAGTTCCATAGAATATAGGCACATCTATATAAATATCATTAACTATGCCCATATATACAAGCCGACAAGGCTACCAAAAATGATATACAAAATATATGGTTATGGGATATCTAGCTATGTACATCTGTCTATGAGCCTCTACATGGAGTATGTAATATCATAAAGACGGGAAAGGACCCCGCCATGGCCAAATATGTGCACAAAAGAATAATACAAACTAAACTGCAGCTCCGGATCAAATGGAGCACCTCTATGCAATCACTGATGAAGCAGCCTAGGGGTCTGGTCTGCCTCCTAGTATACCTGCGGGCATGAACACAGCGTCCACAAACAAAAGGACTTACGTACGAACAATGTAATGAGTATGTAAGGCATGAATAGCAGCATGAGAAAAACATGAAGACAACATAAGATAAAAACAACAATTTATACCTCTTAAGACGACTGTCATGCATACTTATCCTTCCTCTGGAGGAAACATTTTATACATATACACATAATGATACCATACCCGGCCATAACAAGACTCAGTATTATTTTTACCCGACCATAACAAGGATTGATGTTGTCCATACCTAACTGCAGTGGTGTGCGCGCAATAGATATCATTCTCGGCCACATAAGCTCGGTGTCAGAACATAGCTATATACATATATGACATACATGAGTATCCAAAAGGAGCATTACAACTCTACCAGGGTGACATAAAGTCGGTAAAGCCCCGATTTCAATTATGGAATAACCATCATCATCATCATCATCATCATCATTATCATCATCATCATGAAGAACCTTTATCAATAATTTCATAAGACCCCTTGAAAGTCATGAGCTTTTAGCATTATTTAGGAAATATGACATTATGGATATCTTAGATGAATTCACGATGAGGAAATCATGCCTTTAGAAAGAAGGGTTAGCCTTAACTTACCTTTACGTCTTCTTAACTACTTAACATTCTCCTCCAAAGCCCGCAAATCTACATTCACAAGGATTCATACTAAGGTTAAGTCTTGAAAACACTCTTAAGTTCAAACTAGTGTAGTTAACGAGCTAACGGAATTTGGGCAGCACTTCCTCTATTTTATCAACTTCCACTATATTACAAAACAACTCCCAAACAACCATAATAATATCCACAATATCATAATCAAGAAGTTATATTCAATTTAGTCTCAAATTTATTCAAAATCCTCTTTCAAGTTCATCTCATAGTCATCAACTTCAACTCAACACTTTATGACTCTTCCACTTTAATTCTTTTCCTCTCCAAGAGTGACTAATCTTTACATCAACTCAATCATGTAAATAATAGGAAGAACACACCTTATAATAGAAGAAATTCACCACACTCAACTCCCTCCAAGACCAAGTTTATCACAACTTTAGAAAGATGCAAGAATCATCATCTTCCATGGATATGTCTTGGAGTTTTGATGTTTGGTATTCTCTTTGATGGTATGGAAGGTTTTGGAGTATTATGGAACCTTCAAGAACTATCTAGAAATATGGGGAAATAAGTTTGGGAGGTTGATATGAAAATGGTATCTTTTGGGATTTAAAAAGGTGCTAAATTCACCCCCCCCCCCCCCCCCGCGCATCAATTTGCGGTGGAGATTTGGCTCAGCATATTGGATATGCAGCCGTATCTCCCCTCCTCTCCTTAGGGAGGAGGTTGGGCTGTGAGGCCCGAAATTTGGGTGAATTTGCGGCCAATATGCAGCTCAGCTTACTGAGTATCCGGCCAATATGTAGCTTAGCATACTAAGTATGCGGCCGCATATTGCTCATTTTTTCCCGATTTCGCGAAAATGCTTTCTTTTCGATTCGTTCGACTTCCAATCCTTATGAACCTTCTTGGTACTTATATAAAACTTTATTAACCGTCTAAGGGGCCCTATATCTTCCCCACAAGGCAATACTAAATAATGTATAACTTAAATGATATGAATTCTTCCCAAAACATGACTCAAATTCCAATTTCTTCAATGAACTTACTTCCACCGATTCATTTAACTCCAAAACCTTAAGGTGCGCACTTAAAGTTATCAAATACCCTACTTAACCTTTTAAGGGCCTTATGTCAACTTTAGGCTTGCGTTAGCTTACTCATTATGCAAATGACACGAAATTTCCAAGGTGTAACATTCCTTCCCCCTTAAGAACATTTGTTCTCCAATGTTACTCTTAGGGATTCTACAAAAATTTCGCCAGCGTTTCCCCTGTAAAATGCCACTACTGTCCTGTCATAACAACCTAAAATATACAATGCCTCACAGGGCTACAATAACAACAACAATAATGGCCAAACACGAGCAAGGACCCATCAAAGAAAGCATTACGTATCTGAAGAGAATGGTACCTCCGTCTGAACCTCCTCTGGGAGTGGAAAAAAAATTGGATACCTGAACTTTATATCTTCCTCAGCTTCCCAAGTCATTTCTTCACTATTATTATTTCTCAATAAAACTTTAACTGAGGCTACATCTTTGGTTCTTAATCTCTAAACTTGCCTATCTAGAGTAGCAATGCGAATTTCTTCATAAGATAATTGTTTGGTGACCTGGACATCATCCACAGGTACAATTCTGGAAGGATCTCTATTGCACTTGCGAAGCATTGACGCATGGAGGACTGGGTGGACTGATCCAAGTCCGAAGGTACATCTAACTCATAAGCTACCTGACCTACCTTGAGTACAATATTGTAAGGTCCAATATACCGAGGGCTAAGCTTATCCTTTTTACCAAATCTCGTGACGCCCTTCATTTGCGACACCTTCAAGAATACCCAGTCATTAACTTGGAACACTATGTCTCATTGGCGATTATCTGCATAAGATTTCTAACGACTGTGAGCTATCAATAATCAATCCTGAATAAGCTTGACCTTTTCCATGGATTTCTGGATCAAGTCTGGCCCTATTAACTTAGTTTCTCCCACCTCGAATCACTCAATTAGTGATGTACACTTGCGCCCATATAGAGCCTCATACAAGGCCATTTGGATGCTAGAATGATAACTATTGTTATAAGCCAACTCAATAAGCGGTAAGGGATTATCCTAACTACCTCCAAAATCTAACACACATGCCCGTAGAGAGTCTGGATGGTACGCTCAACTTGTCCATCGTTCTGGGGATGCAATGTTATACTAAGACTCACCTGAGTGCCCAAACCTTCTTGGAAGGACTTCCAGAAATTAGCCGTAAACTGCGCTATTCTATCAGAAATAATGGATGTCGGAATACCATAGAGTTGTACTATCTCTTTGATATAAAGCTTTGCATAATCTTTAGCGGAGTATGTGGTTTTGACTGGTAGAAAATAAGCTGACTTCGTAAGTCTATTCACAATTATCCATATAGAATCATACTTATGCTATGATCAAGGCAAGCCTGTAACGAAATCCATATTAATCACTTCCTATTTCCAAATTGGAATTTCCATAACTTGTAATAATCCACCGGGATTTTGATGCTTAATCTTTACCTGCTGACAGTTAGGACATTAAGCTACGAATTCTGCTGTGTCTTTCTTCATTTCGTCCCACCAATATATGGATTTAAGATCGTGATACTTTTTCGTCGCTCCCGGATGAACAGAATAACAAGAACAATGGGCTTCCTACAAAATCTAGTGACGTAATCCTGCAACATCACGAATACACAATTTGCCTCGAAATCTGAGAACTTCATCTGCAGAAATATCAAAGGATGACTTTTTCTTCTGAGGAAGTGAATTTCTGTAATGAACTAATATGGGATCCTTATACTGGCGTTCTTTTACCTCCACTACTAGTGACGAAACAGCTGAATTCTGAATGTTAACTCTCATATTGCCCGAGTCCATTAACTGAACTCCAAGGCTGGCTAACTGCTGAAGCTCATGAGCTAACTCTCTCTTATCTAGCTGAATATCACATAAGCTACCCATAGATCTACGGCTAAGAGCATCAGCAACGACATTCGCTTTCCCTGGATAATACAAGATGCTAATATCATAATCGTTCAACAACTCCAACCATCGCCCTTGCCGTAAATTCAAATATTTCTACTTGAAAATATACTGAAGACTCTTATGATCTGTATAAATATCAATGTGAACACCTTACAAATAATGCCTCCATATCTTCAGTGCATGAATCACAACAACTAACTCCAGATCATGGGTTGGATAGTTTTTCTAATGTTTCCACAACTTCCTTGAAGCATAAACAATAACTTTACCATGCTGCATCAACACATAACCTAACCCAACGCCTGAGGCATCATAATAAACAACATAGCCCTCTGATCCTTCTGGAAGTGTCAGAACTGGGCCAAAGTCAATATATCCTTCAGCTCCTAAAAACTACTCTCACAAGCATCCTTCAATTGAAACTTAGCTGATTTTTGAGTCAACTTTGTCAATGGTGTAGATATAGAAGAAAAGCCCTCTATGAATCTTCTGTAATAACCTGCGAAGCCCAGAAAACTACGAATCTCCGTAGGTGTTGTAGGTCTTGGCCAAGTCTTCACAACTTTAATCTTCTGGGTATCCACTCGAATACCATCAGTTGAAATAATATGCCCCCAAAAAAGTTACAGAATTCAACCAAAACTCACATTTTGAAAATTTTGCATATAGCTCCCAAGCTTGAAGAACTCTGAGGACACCATGTAAATAATTTGCATGCTCTGCCTTAGATCGAGAGTATACCACGATATCGTCGATAAACACAATCACAAACAAATCTAGGAAAGGCCTGAACACATTGTTAATCAAATCCATGAATACCGCCGGTGCATTAGTAAATCCGAACGACATTACCCGAAACTCGAAATGACCATATCTATTTCTAAAGGCATTCTTCGGAATGTCCTCCTCCCTAACTCTCACCTAGTGGTGCCCTGATCTCAAATCTATCTTTGAAAATCATTTGGCACCCTGCAACTGATCAAATAAATTATTAATCCTTGGAAGTAGATATTTATTCTTTATTGTCACTTTATTCAGTTGCCTGTAGTCAATACAAATCCGCAAGGAACTATCTTTCTTTCTTACAGATAGCACAGGTGCTCCCCATGGTAATGAAGCAGGCCTGATAAAGCCTTTTTCTAGCAAATCCTTCAGTTGCAACTTTAATTCTTTCAATTCTGCAAGAGCCATTCTATAAGGAGGAATAGATATAGGATTGGTATCCGGTAGCATATCGATGGCAAAATCAATCTCTCATTCGGGTGGAAGACCTGGAAGCTCGTCTGGAAACACATCTAGAAACTCATTCACTACAGGGACATATTGAAGAGTTGGCGACTTTGCTTCTATATCCTGAACCCGGACTAAATGATAAATACAAACTTTAGCAATCATCTTCCTTTCCTTGAGATAGGAAATAAACCTACTTCTCGGAGACGCTGTATTACCCTTCCACTCTAAGACTGGTTCTCTCGAAAATTGGAAATGAACCATTTTCGTCCTACAATCAACATTAGAATAACAAGAACTAAACCAATCCATGCCCATGATGACATAAAAATCTACCATTTTCAACTCAATCAAATCTGCCATGGTGTGACTGTCACAGACTATAACTACGCAATTTCTATATACCCGAATGGCTATCACTGGGTCACCAACGGGTGTAGACAGTTCAAAAGGATTAATTGACTCAAGTTTCATCCCAAATTGACCAGCAACATAAGGAGTAACATATGATAATGTGAAGCCTGGATCAATCAATGCATACACATCATGAGAAGATACCGATAATATACATGTGACAACATCGGGAGAAACCCGAGATCCTGTTGCCCAGCCAGTGCATAAATATAGTGCTGAGGACCACTCGAACTGGGAGCTCTTTCTCTACCTCTACCACGACCTACTGGTGTCTGTAAGCTTTTCCCCAGAGGTAGAACCGATGACGAAGAACCAACTGCTGATCTTGTGGGTTGAACCGCACCTCTACTATCTCGAAATGGACACTCACGCATAATTTGGCGTGGCTGACTACAAGCATAACAAACATCTGAACCTGATCGGCACTGTCCTTAATGTAGCTTACCATACTGACTACATCATGGTAAGGGTGGTCTCATCTAGCCTAAATCACCCCTATACTTAGAACCCGAAATTCTGAAACTCTGACCCTGTTCGGAGTGAATAGCTCCATCAAATCTCTGGCTGGCAAATCGTGGAGGTGCACTAGTCACTGAATGGCCTGAGTGCCTAAAATACTGCTGCCGCTGACCCGCTCTAAACTCACTAATAGGACCTGAGGATCTAGCCCTCGTACTATAATCCCTATCGTACTCACGTTCGCTCCCCTGCTGTCGCTGCCGCTCTTATAAATTCTGGGCATGGGCCTGAATGCGAGAAATATAGATAACTTCCTGAAGTGAGGCCATCAAACAATCATCCATCAAATGTGGCCCCATACCATTCACAAACTAGTACACACGAAACCACATATCAGGTACCATGGCTAGAGCAAACCTGGCGAAAGAATTAAAATGAAGGCTATATTCTAGGGCACTCATATTCCCTTGTCTAAGATTCAAAAACCTATCTGCTCTGGCCCGTCGAACCTCTGGCAGCAAATAGTATTGGAGGAAGGCATTTACAAACTCATGCCATACCGGTAGAGGTACGTTAACTTCTCTAGAAGACATCCAAACAGCATACCAATAAACCTCAACATCTCGTAATCTATAGTAGGCCAACTCTACCGATTCAAGATCCGAAGCATATATTACCTATAATGTTCTCAACATTCCATCTAAGAAGCTCTGTGGTCCTTATCCGGTTTTGACCCAAAGAATTCTGGAGGATTCAAACTAATGAAATCACGGGCTCTGGCACTGATAGCTCTATCACCATGGCCCGCACCCTGTCACTGGGCCTGAGCGGCAACTAAATGGGTCAGCAAATGGCTGGCCTCCCTCATCTCCTAGCCTGAGGCATCTGGTGGAGGAACTGGGGGTGCTGAAGCTGGAGCTGAGGCTCCTTCATGCTCCCCTGAAGCTGGCGGTGTGTGAGAGAACCGAGATGGAACCTCATTCTAGGATTCGCACTCATCTACTTCTGTAGGCGGTACCCGTTCAATCCTCCTACCTTCCATTGTCTTGCCCTTTTGGGCTACTGTAGCTTTTTTCTTCACAGACATCGCTGAAAACATAACACACGGTTAAGAAAAGGGAAATTCTTATATCATAGATCTATCGCACGATTTATGATGAAGAAGAAGGTCAATCATTCCTAAATGCCCGCAGCCTCCTGTTTATAAGTGTGGCGCGCTTCACATCCATAAACAAGACTCCAGTAGATACGGCTTATAGATGCACCCTAGGATGAACTGTTCAGATACCATTTTTATCACGACCCAACCGGAGGGCCATGATGGTCACCCAGAGCTAACCTACCGAGCACCACTTAATATACTCTTAGTATCATACCTAGGTGAGCCATATGGATAATTCATAATTACCATGAACCAAAAGGAACAAGTTCCATTGAACATAGGCTCATCTATATAAACATCATTAACCATGCCCATATATAAAAGCCGACAAGGCTACCAAAATGATATATAAAATATAAACTGATATGTTTATAGGATATCTAGCTATGTACATCTGTCTACGAGCCTCTAAATGGAGTATGTAATATCATAAAGACAGGACAGGACCCCCGCCATGCCCAAATATGTGCACAAAAGAATAATACCAACTAAACTGCAGCTCTGGATCAAATGGAGCAGCCTAGGGGCCTGGTCTGTCTTCCTGCCTACCCGCGGGCATGAACGCAGCATCCAGAAATAAAAGGACGTCAGTACGAACATTGTACTGGGTATGTAAGGCATGAATAGCAACATGATGAAAGCATGAAGATAACATAAGATAAAGAGAACAATTTATACCTCTTAAGACGACTGTCATGCATACTTATCCTTCCTCTAAAGGAAACATTTCATACATATACACATAATGATACCATACCCGGCCATATAGGCTCGGTGTCGTCTATACCGGCCATAAAAATACTCGGTATTATCGTACCCAACCATAACAAGGATCGGTATTGTCCATACCCAACAGCATTGGTGTGCATGCAATAGATATCATACCCGACCACAAAATCTCAGTGTCATAAAATAACTCTATACATATATGACATACATGAGTATCTAAAAAGAGCATTACAACTCTATCAGGTTGACATAAAGTCGGAAACCCCCGATTTCGATTATGGAATCACCATCATCATCATCATCATCATCATCATCATCATGAAGAACCTTTATCAATAATATGATAAGAACCCTTTAAAGTCACGAGCTTATAGCATTATTTTTACACCTCGTACTTTTATACGTAAAGTTTCGTCGTGAGTCAGTTGACGAAGACTTAAAAGGCGAGGTTCTCGTCAGGGTCATAAGGAATTATACATGATCATTCTTCATAAATTAGAGCTTAGTATCATGCTTAGTAAGTATCGGGAAGGTTGGATGTTAAGCGAATCGAAGAAATTAAGTTTGTTGAAACTTTGGGAACATTTGGCAGAATTCCGGACAGAAATTTTGGGTCAACTTTAGAGAGGATATCTCCTATAATATGAGGAGTTACGGAACCCATAACCTATGCATTCATAAGTTCAGCGAGTCTACTTTCCAATAAAACTGGCAGATTTGCATTTTCACAGCGACGGTGGGAGATATGCACCGTCGAAGTGTCGACGATGCACATCGACGGCCCGTTGATTTTCAGGTGGTGCAGGTGCAATATATATTCATCTATTTCGTAATTGTTCTCATTTAAACTCATACCAAAAGATCCTAAACACTGCCTAATACTCCCCACTCCTCTCCCAACCTTTCTGTATCATCCAAGTAAGATTCGAGCCTCGAAAACCCTAGCTAGTGAAGAGAAAGTTGTTTCTAGGGTTTTATTTAAGTTGTTGAGCTTATGAGTTGGATTTGGAGTTTGGTTCTTGGAATTATAGCCCCTTTAAGGTATGTATACTAATTTATCTTTGCTATTAAGTTGATTACCAAGAGTTTTAGTGATTTAAAGTGAAGGAAATATAGCTATAGAGGCGGTAAGTTAATTGAGTTAAACTAATACTAGGGGCTGTTTTGGCATGCATTTGATTATATTTTGATATGCAAGTATTGACATAAGTTTTTTGTGAAGGAATTCCTTTGTTTAAAGTGAAGGAAAACGTGACATGAAGGACCTAAACTAGTTATTGAGGTGGCTGCTTCGATTGGAATTTTGGAGAGATTTCTACTTGTTTATGTTGCTGTAAATTGTTACTGTTGTTGTTGATGATGTTTTGTATTATTGTTCACCATTTGGGAATTGGATTGGATTAAAAATAATAGGGGAAATGCTGCCTGAATTTTGTTAAGTTTCATACGTACTTGAAATGGATAGTAAAGATGTATATGGCCTAATTGTAATTCATGTTATATTGGTTGTAGTGTTACAAGCTCGGGAAGTAAGCATTGGACATTAGGTAGACTCCAAGTTATGTTAAGGCTATATTTTATTTCAATTTGGCATGAGCTTATGATATGAACGAACAAACATATAAACGAGTTTCCATATTACTCTACTCTTAGAAGCACTAGGAGTACCTCAGACTTTGATAAGCCTATACTCCTTGTTATGATTGTTCCTTCTGTTCTTGGATCTTGAGATCTCTTATATTGATGATGTTAGCTCAAAATATGTCTATCATAGGTAGTACGACCTTATGTCACTCCGAGAGTTCTAGTTACTCATTATACTTCTGCATTGCATTCATTATACATATGCTTATTGACCCGAGACCCAAAAAGCATTATATACGCGTATATTATATATATATATATATATATATATGGGGTATGGGGAAAGGGATAGGCGTTATATACGCATTACCACCTGATCAGCTGGTGCATAGTGATGATGATATATGGATTGAGTCGTACGTTCCTCGACACTAACATATGATATATGGATCGGGCCGCACGTTCCTCGGCTCTGACATATAGGATATAGCTATATGTTCCACAGCACTAACAATTATATTATGACCTATGCATATCATACGCCCTCAGAGGTACTTTCGGTTATACAGAGTTATGCAGATGTTCCCAGAAGTTCAGCTACAGATGCATTCAGATATTGAGATTAGCTTTCATGTTTCAGATGTCTTTCATGATTCCCATGTACATATTGATCTAGTGCCTTACATACTCGGTACATTATTCGTACTGAATCCCCTACTGCTCGAGGAGGCTGCATTTTATGCCCGCAAGTCTACGAATACAGGTTGGCGATTCATCTATTAGGATGTTAGCTCAGCGGATGAAGTTGATGCACTCCGTTTGTTTCGAAGATGACAGGAGTCAGCATGGTCTTTTATATATATATATTATGTTTATGGGTATGGCGGGGCCTTATCCCGGCCATGTTATGTTATGCTTCTAGTAGAGGCTTGTAGACAGTTATGTACAGTCAGATGGTGTCCATACTGGAAATTGTATTTGTCATCACGGTCGGTTATTATAGCCTTACCGACTCATATAGCCTGTTCAGTATTTTCATACAGATGAGTCTTTCAGAGCAGCTGATATATACATGTTCTCTATGAGTTATTGTGAGTCACCTGATGGCCTTATCGGTCCACCTATGTTCATATTCATGTAAGATATATGTCAGGTGGTACTTGACTAGTATGGTTAAGTGCCCGTCATGGCCGAGTTCGGGTCATGACAATTATCTAGGAAATGGGACATTACGGATATCTTAGTTGAATGCACGATGAAGAAATCACGCCTTTAGAAAAAAAGGTTAGCCTTAACATACCTTTACGTCTTCTTAACTATTTAACTTTCTCCTCCAAATCCCGCAAATCTACATTCACAAGGATTCATTCTAAGGTTAAATTTTGAAAACACTCTTAAGTTCATTCTAGTGTAATTAACGAGCTAACGGAATTTGGGCAGCACTTTCCATATTTTATCAACTTCCACCATATTACAAAACAACTCCCAAACAACCATAATAACATCCACAATATCATAATCAAGAAGTTATATTCAATTTAATCTCAAATTTATCTAAAATCCCCTTTCAAGTTCATCTCATAGTCATCAACTTCAACTCAACACTTTATAACTCCTCCACTTTAATTCTTTTCCTTTCCAAGAGTGACAAATCCTTATATCAACTCAATCATGCAAATAATAGGAATAACATACCTTATAATAGAAGCACTTCACCTCACTCAACTCCCTCCAAGACCAATTTTATCACAACTTTGGAGAGAAACAAGAATCATCATCTTCCATGGATTTATCTTGGAATTTTGATGTTTGATATTCTCTGCGATGGTATGGAAGGTTTTGGAGTATTATGGAACTGTCAAGAACTCTCTAGAAATGCGGGGAAATAAGTGCGGCAGGTTGATATGAAAATGGGATCTTTTGCAATTTAAAAAGGTGTCAAATTCGCACCCCCCCCCCCCACCCCAATCAATTTTCGGTGGAGATGCAGCTCAGCATATTGGATATGCGACCATATCTCCCCTCCTATCCTTAGGGAGGAGTTTGGGCGGTGAGGCTAGAAATTTGGGTGAATTTGCAGCCAATATGTGGCTCAGCATACTGAGTATGCGGCCGCATATTGCTCATTTTCCCCCGATTTTGCGAAAATGCATTCTTTTCGATTTGTTCGAGCTCCAATCCTTATGGAACCTTCTTGGTACTTGTATAAAACTTCATTAACCATCTAATGGGACCTATAGCTTCCCCTCAAGGCAATACTAAACAATGTATAACTCAAATGATGCGAAATCTTCCCAAAACATGACTCAAATTCCAATTTCTTCAACAAACTTACTTCCACCGATTCATTTAACTCCTAAACTGGAAGGTGCACACTTAAAGTTATTAAATACCCTCCTTAACCTTGTAAGGTCCTCATGTCCACTTTAAGCTTGCGTTAGCTTACTCAAGATGCAAATGACACTAAATTTTCAAGGTGTAACAGAAGGGTACTTGTGGATGATGGGTCAGGCCTTAACATTTGCCCCGTAACCACATTAATGTAGATTGGCTGTGACATAGGAAAAATTCGCCAGAGTGGGACGAATGTCAGGGGATTTGATGGATCCCTAAGTAATTCTTTGGGGGAGATGGACCTACAAATCCAGGTCGGAAACACGTCCTTCACAGTAGAATTCTAGGTCATGGCGATCACTGCCAATTACAACATGCTCTTGGGAAGACCCTGGATCCACTCTGCCAGTGCGGTACTATCAAGTCTACACCAAGCTATGAAATTTGAATGGCAGGTCCTGGAATTTGTGGTCGAAGCTGAGAAGGATGTCCAGAAACATCCTTACAATATCATACCAACAATCGAAGGGAGTCCCAACGAATCAAACTTCCACGTGGTGGAATACATCGGGGCCACCCACTGGGAAAGGGAGGTCGGCTGTCCAATGCCGGTAGTCTACAGAAAGATTGCCTCCACCATGCTGAGAAATGGTTTTGAAAAGGGAAAAGGCCTAGGAAGGGACCTTGAAGGGATAATGATACGCTCAAATTACACCTATTAATGGTATAACGCGGACGTTGTCAAATATAGTAACCCAAAAAGGTTGTGGTCGAATCCCACAGAGAACAATATGTAGGCAATTTAAGCAGATTAGGAATTATCACTAACAATAGCTAAACCGAACGCATCAATGGTGATTTTTGATAAGGTTTTGATAAAATACGGAAATATAAATTCTAATCTAGAAAGCAAGTAAATTGATCAATGGCTACAAGAATGGAATAAAGAAAACTACTTCTCAAGTAATGATCCAATATATTTCACGAATTATAAATAATAGCAAGTTTATGTTATTTAGCCTCGGATAATGACTCTAAATTAACTTCTCTCGAAGATTAACTAGACTACCCAATTGAAGATCCCTCAAGCAATTAGGAGCATTAAGAACACCTGAATATGGCTACAAGTGGTATCTCCTATTCCTAGGTCAATTTCCATTAGATGAGGGTTAACGCCCCAAATTCATGTTAATTATTCTATCCCAACCCCGTTCTTCCTCTTCCGAGTTTCAAACAAAGTAAATGCGCAATTCTTAGGGTTAGCTACTCCCTTGAGAAACGTTGAAGAATAAGAATAATTAAAATTACAAAAACTTACTTGATTGAAAATAATGTCAATGAATAAATAATCAAAACAAGAGTATCAATCTCAATTGTCACAAAGAAATTTCCATAAACAATGTTCAAATAAAAGAAAGAATATTTACGTAGGAACCCTAGCCTCCAAACTTGAGTTTTATGCCAAAGATGTCAAAACAATTATGTCTTATGGATTATTTATAGGTGTAGGAAAAAGTCCAAATGAAATAACTGAGTCCAAAAAGAATTGGGAAAGTGTTTAGTCTGAAACTGGTTTACCGTGTCACACTGGGAAAAGCATCAAATTTTGTCGGTCCACTATCGTGACCAACTACTCCAAACCGTGTCACACTAACGTTCTTTTTTTTTTCCTTCTTTGAACTTGATGTACACCTTTGCACTTTGATCTCATTAATGCCCCTAATAATTAGCAATGATGACCTCAACCATTGGACATACATACACCATCATAATTTTAGTCCTTGGTAATCAGTTCCACATTCTCTTCAGCACTTCGTTCTTTTTTTCCTTTGTTCTTCGTCCGCTTTTCATTCAATTTTGGTTCAAATCACTTTATTTTCAGACCGCCTTATTTATTTCCCTAAGCACTTTGCAATTTTAGAATTCATCACCCATTATTTTCATCTTTTCGCTCTATTTTCCTCACTTAGGCTCTAGGGACCTTGTATTACCTGAAACATAATAAAAACCACGTAAAATCACATAGACTTGCTTAAAAACAAGTAAAACTTACAGCCGAAAAGCATCGATTGTGGCATAAAATCACGCCACATCAGATAACAGAGCCTGTGCCAATCCCGAAGGAAAATTATCACTTCGGTCTAGGGTATGCTCCTAGCGAGGGCGAGCTCTCAAGGCTATCAAGAGAGAACTCAGAATAGGGAACCTGTCACAGCCCATTTCGGGGTTGTACCAGTCATTTCCCAACAACACACCAATGCCGAATGGAGAAAAAGTTGATGGGGGTCTTGTGTCACGACCCAACCCCGTAGGCCGTGACTAGTGCCCGAGTTGGACACTCATATCACCTGTTAACTATAATCATCCACAACTAGCATATCGAGGTCCTATTCGTATACAAAGGCAAGACGTTATTTTTAAAGCTGTTACATATATGCATATCAAAGCCACCTGTCTCCTGAGGTGTTACAACTTTCATAGTTTATATCGCACATAAGCCGGTAAGGCTATCACTATACACAGCTCCCACAACAAATATATATATAGCTACGCAGGCCGACAAGGCCGCCACTACACACAACATCCCAAACATATGAATATACACGCAAGCCGACAAGGCTGCCACTACGAATGGGTACGCCCCAAACATAAGTCATATCCACACAACGAAACAACAACTATATACAGACCCACACATGTGTCCGCAGACCTCTAAGAGTAATGACAGAATCATATGACGGGACAGGGCCCCGCCGTACCCCGAATAAACACATATATATACAACAAAAGGAAGTTATACCACAAGCTAGGCTCCGGAACAAAGGAGCAATTCAAAGTAGCTAAATAGATATCCTAGGCTGGCGGGTCTCCAAAATGAGCGTCTGTACCTGCGGGCATGAACGCAGCCCCCCGAAGAAAGGGGGTCAGTATGGAATATGTACTGAGCATGTGAAGCATGAAATATAGTAATAGACTCATACTGAGACAAGGTTTGTAGGACCCAATGCAACAAACAGAATTTCATAAAACTTACCTTTGAACATATTTCATCTGTATCGTTCTCATATCAATAATAATATAGGGTTTTGTAACCAAAGCTGAATAATCATTCTGCATATAATATATATATAACATGTCCCAGCCCTTTAGTGAGGGACTCGGTAATTATAATCATAGCATCATAAATATATACATATACGTGTTCCGGCCCTCTAGTGAGGGACTCGGTGATTAATGAACATATGCCCTCCTGGCCGCCATCCGCATATCATCATGTCATCATATAATCATATCATCATATCATCATATATATATATAACGTGTCCCGGCCCTCTAATGAGGGACTCGGTGAATAATATAGTAAATATGCGCACGAAAACGTGTCCTGGCCCGGGACTTAGTGAAGGATGTAACGGTAAGCACGAGCGGAATAATAAGCAATCATATACATGCAAATCATCTTTTGAGACTCAATAAATAAGTAACTAATCAGCCCTCAAGTGTTAGGATAATAATTATATTCAGTTCTTTCTAAATATCATGACAACCATAACAAGGAACGTTTAAGGTTTCATATACATGTATCAATTCGATATGATGTAGCTTTTGAAAGTCAAGCATGCCTCTAATTTTGCAATTCTTTGAGAGTAGGAACTTCTATACATCATCTATTAGTCAATAACATAGTAGGCTCGTGACAATAACATTACGGAATGAATAGAATCATAAGCCATGCTTGGGACTAGAGAGTAGAATTTACCCCAAGGTTCAAATCATTTCTTACTTACGTCTAGGACATGCCAAGAAAAGGAAGGAATAGGCTTTACATACCTTTAGCGTTTAGTCGTATATAACTTGTACTTGCTGCCCAATAGTACTTATCCTATATCAAAATATCAAGAGCTACGATCAGTCTACGAGGGAATTCAATATGTATTTTAACGTTAACAATCCCTTTCTAACATTTAGACGACGTTTCGTTCGCATTCGAACCAACTAGTGCTACAAGCTAACATTTCTAGTCATTCTTTCATTTACTAACCCGAGACTATTTAGACATGACTTAAGGGAACTTTGGATAGCCTGTACATCATTTAAAACAGTCCCGTATTCACGGCCAAACAACACACTCAACATCACCATTTTCACTTCGCAATTTTCCAACTTCAACTACAACGACAACAACACGTTTACAACATTACTTATACGATTATTGGAACTGTTTTAGCATCATATTTATTCTTACAACAGCCCACAAACCATTTCAATTTCAACTTGAATCATTAAACTTCACTTTCACTATACGTTCATAACAACAATCAACATTCAACATACACTAATTTACCCCCTCCATGAAAATAGTCCACGGTTTGGACTGTTTTTATACTTCAACATAAATCATTTCTTTTACACCTCAATTCACGTATTCATAGGGCATACAATATACCACAATGCCCATAACAACAACAATCAAAACATGACACAAAACAGTCCACTAATTCCCTCAAATCAGTCCCCTACACGGCTCCAACACTACTACAACAACTTCATGATTTTCATCCATTTATCCATACTACAACACATTCAATTAATTACCAATACATGCACAAGAAGATTAAGCATTATTCCATCTAAGTCTACAACACACGTCCCACCTCAACTTCAAGAAAAACAGTCCAATACCAACATGCAACATCATAAACATTCAATTCACCACAAAACACATGAGAAGGGATAAATTCTTACCTTGTAACTCAACACTTCAATCGGCTAGCCCTTCACTTTCACTTCTTGAATTTTAACACTTGTTCTTGCTACCCCAATGAATGCTACACGTTATTATGCACATATAAGGGAGTTGAATTGCTTGAAAACTGATTTTTTTGGATCAACTTGGAACACCTCACTCTCGGCCAGCTTGTAGCCGAGAGCTTCCCTCTCTATCACTATGTGTTCTTGACTTTGTAAAGATGAAAATGATGTAGTTAGTTGATAGTGAATCAGCATTTGTGTTATATATATGCATAACAAGATTTGGACATGTGTCCCACTTAAATTTTGGGTCAATTATCTTTGACCATCCCATAAACTACACGGCCAACTATGGCTATTTTTAATGGACTGATTTGATTCTTTTTATCCCACTTAATAATCTAATCATGGTTAATTTAATCCCAATTTTCCATTAGTGCTTCTATACCCAACGAAATTTATGGGCATTTTGTGACTTGAAACCAAAATTGGAAGTTAAAGTTCTACTTTGTACCTTAAAATAGTCTTGTCTTTAACTTGTCGGGTTTAGTTTAAAACGTCCCAATGTATGAAAATATGGGATATGACATCTCCCCCCCCCCCCCCCCCTTTAGAACATTCGTCCGCGAATGCCAATTTTTATCCCGTCGGGTTCTATAAGAGTCTTGGGAAGGGTTTTTCCTTATCACTAACATATAGATTGAGCAGACAATTAACACAATCAAGCAAGGGGGTTTAGATTACCTGTAGGCGTGGAAAAGAAGTGAGGATATTTCTTTTTCATCTCCTCTTCAGCCTCCCAAGTCATCTCCTCCCTATTATTGTTCCGCCACAACACTTTAACCGACGCCACATCCTTTGTTCGCAACCTTCTGATTTGTCGATCAAGTATGGCTATAGGCTGCTTTTCGTATGATAGCTCCTCTGTTACCTGGATATCATCTGCAGGAAACACCCTGGAAGGATCGCCTATATACTTCCGAAGCATTGACACATGGAAGACCGGATGTACTGCTTCTATATCCGCTGGTAGATCTAACTCGTAGGCAACTTGGCCTACCTTACGGATAACTTGATAAGGTCCAATGTATCTCGGGCTCAACTTCCCTTTCTTGCTGAATCTCATAACACCCTTCATGGGTGACACCTTCAAGAACACTCAATCGCCAACCTGAAATTCCAAGTGTCGACGTCAATTATCTGCATATGACTTCTGCCGACTTTGGGCTGCCAGTAACCTTTCCTGAATAAGCTTCACCTTATCGACAGCCTGTTGAACCATATCTGGGCCTATTAGCTTAGTCTCACCAACGTCAAACCAGCTTATAGGGGATCTACACTTCCTGCCATATAGAGCTTCGTATGGTGCCATCTGAATGCTAGAATGGTAGCTGTTATTATAGGCCAACTCGATCAGCGGCAAGTGATCATCCCAGCTGCCCCTAAAATCAATGACACAGGCCCGTAACATATCTTGTAGCGTCTGAATGGTACTCTCGACCTGTCCGTCAGTCTGAGGGTGAAATGCCGTGCTGAGACTCACCTGTGTCCCCAATCCCTCCTGAAAGGATTTCCAGAAGTTAGCTGTAAACTGGGCCCCTATATCAGAGATAACAGCTGTGGGAACCCCATGAAGTCTCACTATCTCCTTAAGATATAATTTGGCGTAATCCTCAGCTGAATACGTCATCCTGACTGGAAGAAAGTGGGCTGATTTTGTCAATCTATCAACGTTGACCCAGATAGAGTCATATTTCCGTGGAGTGCGAGGTAAACCCGTGACGAAATCCATATTGATTACCTCCCATTTCCAGGTCGAAATCTCCATCTCCTGCAATAGTCCCCCAGGCTTCTGGTGCTCGATCTTCACCTGTTGGCAATTTGGGCACTGGGCCACAAATTCTACTATGTCTTTTTTCATACCATCCCACCAATACAAACACCTAAGGTCATGATACATTTTTGTTGACCCTGGATGAACAGAATAACGAGCATAGTGTGCCTCTCCCATAACCTGTTGCCTTAATCCTGCAACCTCAGGTACACATAATCTGCCTCTGTATCGTAGTACTCCGTCAGATGAAATCTTGAATGGGGTCTCGTCCTTCTGAATACTGTATCTCTGTAATGTACAAGAATAGGATCCTCTTACTGACGTCTCTTCACCTCTTCTATAATAGAAGACTCAGCAACACCTCGCACAAAAATGCTACCGTTATCAGAATCAACCAAACGAACTCCCAAACTAGCTAGCTGACAAACCTCGTGGACTATCTCTTTCTTCCCTGGTGGCAGATCTGCCAAACTACCCATATATTTAGGACTGAGTGCATCTACTACAACATTGGCCTTTCCTGGGTGATATAGAATATCAACATCATAGTCTTTCAGCAACTCTAGCCATCTCCTTTGCCGCAAATTCAGCTCCTTCTGCTTAAAGATGTACTGGAGACATCATAGTCTTTCAGCAACTCTAGCCATCTCCTTTGCCGCAAATTCAGCTCCTTCTGCTTAAAGATGTACTGGAGACTCTTATGATCTGTATAAATATCAACATGTACACCATATAGATAATGTCTCCATATCTTTAAAGCATGAATCACCGCTGCCAACTCCAAATCATGGGTAGGATAATTTCTTTCGTGCTTCCTGAGTTGCCGGGAGGCATAGGCTATAACTCTGCTATGCTGCATTAATACACAACCTAGACCAACACTTGAAGCGTCACAATAAATAACATAGCCATCTGGCCCCTCAGGAAGAGTTAGAACTGGAGCTATAGTCAACTTGTCCTTCAATAATTGGAAGTTTCATTCACAAGAATCGGTCCAATGGAACTTAGCTGCCTTCTGTGTTAGCCTTGTTAAATGCGCTGAAATTGAAGCAAACTTTTGTACAAATCTCCTGTAATATCCTGCTAGCCCCAGAAAGCTACGTACCTCAGTAGGCGTCGTAAGTCTAGGCCAAGTCTTGACTGCCTCAATCTTTTGCGAGTCTACCCGAATACCGTCTACTCCAACAATATGCCACAGAAATGCTACTGAAGTCAACCAGAACTCACATTTAGAGAACTTAGCATATAATTTCTGATGCTGGAGGACCTTAAGTACTGTCCTCAAGTGATCTGCATGCTCTTCTTCCGATCGTGAATAGACCAGAATATCATCAATAAATACAATCACGAACAAGTCAAGGAATGGCTTAAACACCCTGTTCATCAAGTCCATAAACACTGCTGGAGCATTGGTCAGCCCAAAAGACATCACTTTAAACTCGTAATGCCCGTATCGGGTCCTGAATACAGTCTTCGGAATGTCTGCTTCCTTTACCCGCACCTGCTGATAACCTGACCGCAAGTCTATCTTTGAAAAATATTTAGCACCCTGCAACTGGTCAAATAAATCATCAATCCTGGGGAGGGGATATCTGTTCTTTATTGTTACTTTGTTCAGCTGCCTATAATCAATACACATCCGCAGCGATCCATCCTTCTTTCTTACAAATAATACCGGTGCGCCCCAAGGTGATGTACTGGCCTAATGAAGCCCTTCTCTAATAAATCTCTCAATTGCTCCTTCAACTCTTTCAATTCTGCCGGTGCCATCCTGTAAGGAGGAATAGATATGGGCTGAGTGTCTGGCAATACGTCTATAGTGAACTCTATCTCACGCTCAGGAGGAAGACCTGGAAGTTCCTCTGGAAACACATCTGGAAATTCATTAACCACTGGGACTGACTGGAGAGTCGGTACTTCTGCTTTCAAGTCATGCACACGAACCAGATGATAAATATAGCCCTTTCTAACCATCTTCCTTGCTTTGAGGTATGAAATAAACTTACCCCTCAGCGATGCTGTATCCCCCTTCCATTCTATAATTGGCTCCCCTGGGAACTGAAACCGAACTACTTTGCCTCTGCAATCGACGTTAGCATAACAGGAAGCTAACCAATCCATCCCCATAATAACATCGAACTCAATCATATCTAGCTCTACCAAATCTGCCTTGGTACAACGATTATATATAACCACCGAACAATCTCTATACACTAGTTTTGCTAAGACAAAATCCCCTACCGGTGTAGCTACCTCGAATGGTTCTATAGATTCAGATTTTATCCCAATTTTACTAGCAACAAAAGGGGAAATATATGATAATGTGGAGCCTGGGTCTATCAATGCATATACATCTCAGGAGAAAATCGATAGTATACCTGTAACCACATTTGGCGACGCCTCTTGATCTTATTTGCTGGCTAAAGCATATATGCGGTTTGAAGGACCGCCAGAACTAGAAGCCCCTCCACGGCCTCTGCCACGACCTGCTGGTGTCGGAATACCTTGCCCCATAGGGCGCATAGCCACCGAAGAAGATGAACCAGCAGCCGATCCAGTAGGCTGAGCTGCACCACCTGCACCACCCCCAAATGGACACTCCCTCATAGTATGGCCTTGACGGCCGCAAGAGAAACAGGCACCAGTAATAAGACGGCATTCCCCCGAATGGCGCCTGCCACATCGGGGGCACTGAGGTATAGATGGCCTCGTCTGGCCTGAATTCCTGTGCATCTGGAAACCTGAAGTCATGGAGCTTTGACCAGCTCCTGAATACCCCGTGCTGTCGAACCTCCTACCAGTGAACTGTGAAGGTGCACTCCGTGCCGGCTGAGAAGGATATCTACTATGCTGCTCTTGGGGCTGCCCACTCCGAAACTCACCTGAAGAATACCCAGCTGATCTAACTCTCTTATGCTGACCCCTGTCCTGCTCTCTATCAATTTGACGCCCTCTATGTCGATCCTCAACCCCCTGTGCATATGCCTGCACTCGAGCGATGTCTATACCGGGCTGGGAAGCCATTGCCATACAACCATCAATCAAGTAATTATCCAGCCCCATCACGTAACGATGCACCCTATCAGCCATGTCAGCTACAATAGCAGGCGCATACCTAGCCAGTGAATCAAATTCAAGACTATAATCTCGAACACTTCTGCCATTCTGCCTCAGGTGTAGAAATCTGTCAACTCTGGCTCGCCTCATCTCCGGAGGCAGAAAGTGACCCAGGAAGGCCTCCACGAACTCGTCCTATACTGCTGGTGGAGCATCCTCGCCCCTGGACAACTCCAAGGACTCATACCAATTAACCGCTACATCACGCAACCGATATGAAGACAATTCAACCGACTCAGTCTCGGAAGCTTTAGTCACCCGCAACGTACGCAGCATCTGTCGGATAAAATCCTGTAGATCCTCTGCGGGCTTTGACCCATAGAACTCTGGGGGTTACAAGTCAAGAAATCACGGACCCTCAAACTATCATGTCTGTCCGTATAATCACCTCCAAACCCGTGTCTACGAGCCTGGCCCGACACTAACCTAGTTAATAACTGAACGGCGTCCCTCATAGCTCTATCCTCCGCCCCTGGCTGGGGAGCTGGAGGCTCGGTTACTGGAACCCCAGAAGCTGGCAGTGGAGTCGTCCCCTGATTTGCAGCTGCTGCTGCCCTAGGCTCCTCTGATAATGGTGGGGTAGCGGAGCTCGCTGACTGGAGTCTAATCTCAGGCGCAGATTGGGCGTACGCCCTAGTAATCCTCCGGGTCTGACTGGTCCCTCCAGCTATGGCCTTGCCCTTCTGGGCGGCTGTCGCCTTCTTTGCAGGCATCACTGTAAACATAACAATCCGTTAGGGAGAAATTATCCTGATAATATAGCTCTATCACACGATCTAGAATAAAAGGAAAGATGAAATCCTAAGTGTCCTGTAGCTTCCTGTTTATAAATGTGGTGCACAACACATCGATAAACAAGACTCTACTCGACACGGTCTGTAGACACTCCGAGAATTGAACCGCTCTGATACCATTTTTGTCACGACCAAACCCCGTAGGCCGTGACTAGTGCCCGAGTTGGACACTCATATCACCTGTTAACTATAATCATCCACAACTAGCATATCGAGGTCCTATTCGTATACAAAGGCAAGACGTTATTTTTAAAGCTGTCACATATATGCATATCAAAGCCACCTGTCTCCTGAGGTGTTACAACTTTCACAGTTTATATCGCATATAAGCCGGTAAGGCTATCACTATACACAGCTGCCACAACAAATATATATATATAGCTACGCAGGCCGACAAGGCCGCCACTACACTTAACATCCAAAACATATGTACATACATGCAAGCCGAAAGGCTGCCACTACGAATGGGTACGCCCCAAACATAAGTCATATCCACACAACGAAACAGGAACTATATACAGACCCACACATGTGTCCACAGACCTCTAAGTGTAATGACAGAATCATATGACGGGACAGGGCCCTGCTGTACCCCGAATAAACACATATATATACAACAAAAGGAATTTATACCACAAGCTAGGCTCTGGAACAAAGGAGCAATCCAAAGTAGCTGAATAGATATCCTAGGCTGGCGGGTCCCCAAAACGAGCGTCTGTACCTGCGGGCATGAACGCTGCCCCCCGAAGAAAGGGGGTCAGTACGGAATATGTACTGAGCATGTAAAGCATGAAATATAGTAATAGACTCATACTGAGACAAGGTGTGTAGGACCCAATGCAACAAACAGAATTTCATAAAACTTACCTTTCAACATATTTCATCTGTATCGTTCTCATATCAATATTAATATAGGGTTTTGTAACCAAAGCTGAATAATCATTCTGTATATAACATATATATAACGTGTCCCGACCCTTTAGTGAGGGACTCGGTAATTATAATCATAGCATCATAAATATATACATATACGTGTCCCGGCCCTCTAGTGAGGGACTCAGTGATTAATGAACATATGCCCTCCTGGCCGCCATCCTCATATCATCATGTCATCATATCATCATATCATCATATATATATAACGTGTCCCGGCCCTCTAATGAGGGACTCGGTGAATAATATAGTAAATATGCGCACGAAAACGTGTCCTGGCCCGGGACTCGGTGAAGGATGTAACGGTAAGCACGAGCGGAATAATAAGCAACCATATACATGCAAATCATCTTTTGAGACTCAATAAATAAGTAACTAATCGTCCTTCAAGTGTCAGGATAATAATTATATTCAGTTCTTTCAAAATCTCATTACAACTATAACAAGGAACGTTTCAGGTTTCATATACATGTATCAATTCGATATGATGTAGCTTTTGAAAGTCAAGAATGCCTCTAATTATGCAATTCTTTGAGAGTAGGAACTTCTATACATCATCTATTAGTCAATAACATAGTAGGCTCGTGACAATAACATTACGAAATGAATAGAATCATAAGCCATGCTTGGGACTAGAGAGTAGAATTTACCCCAAGGTTCATATCATTTCTTACTTACGTCTAGGGCATGCCAAGAAAAGGAAGGAATAGGCTTTACATACCTTTAGCGTTTAGTCGTATATAACTTGTACTTGCTGCCCAATAGTACTTACCCTATATCAAAATATCAAGAGCTACGATTAGTCTACGAGGGAATTCAATATGTATTTTAACGTTAACAATCCCTTTCTAACATTTAGACGACGTTTCGTTCGCATTCGAACCAACTAGTGCTACAAGCTAACATTTCTAGTCATTCTTTCGTGTACTAACGAGAGACTATTTAGACATGACTTAAGGGAACTTTGGACAGCCTGTACATCATTCAAAACAGTCCCGTATTCACGGCCAAACAGCACACACAACATCACCATTTTCACTTCGCAATTTTCCAACTTCAACTACAACGACAACAACACATTTACAACATTACTTATACGATTATTGGAACTGTTTTAGCATCATATTTATTCTTACAACAGCCCACAAACCATTTCAATTTCAACTTGAATCATTAAACTTCACTTTCACTATACGTTCATAACAACAATCAACATTCAACATACACTAATTTACCCCCTCCATGAAAACAGTTCACGGTTTGGACTGTTTTTATACTTCAACATAAATCATTTCTTTTACACCTCAATTCACGTATTAATAAGGCATACAATATACCACAATGTCCATAACAACAACAATCAAAACATGACACAAAACAGTCCACTAATTCCCTTAAATCAGTCCCCTACACGGCTCCAACACAACTACAACAACTTCATGATTTTCATCCATTTATCCATACTACAACACATTCAATTCATTCCCAATACACGCACAAGAAGATTAAGCATTATTCCATCTAAGTCTACAACACACGGCCCACCTCAACTTCAAGAAAAACAGTCCAATACCAACATGCAACATCATAAACATTCAATTCACCACAAAACACATGAGAAGGGATCAATTCTTACCTTGTAACTTAACACTTCAATCGGCTATCCCTTCACTTTCACTTCTTGAATTTTAACACTTGTTCTTGCTACCCCAATGAATGCTACACGTTATTATGCACCTATAAGGGAGTTGAATTGCTTGAAAACTGATTTTTTTGGATCAACTTGGAACACCTCACTCTCGGCCAGCTTGTAGCCGAGAGCTTCCCTCTCTATCACTATGTGTTCTTGACTTTGTAAAGATGAAAATGATGTAGTTAGTTGATAGTGAATCAGCATTTGTGATATATATATGCATTACAAGATTTGGACATGTGTCCCACTTATATTTTGGGTCAATTATCTTTGACCATCCCATAAACTACACGGCCAACTATGGCTATTTTTTATGGACTGATTTGATTCTTTTTATCCCACTTAATAATCTAATCATGGTTAATTTAATCCCAATTTTCCATTAGTGCTTCTATACCAAACGAAATCTATGGGCATTTTGTGACTTGAAACCAAAATTGGAAGTTAAAGTTCTACTTTGTACCTTAAAATAGTCTTGTCTTTAACTTGTCGCGTTTAGTTTAAAACGTCCCAATGTATGAAAATATGGGATATAACATCTTGAGTTGCTGTTTTAAGAAGAGAGGTCCTACGCGATCACCTAGAAAATCCAGGAGGCACCCACCGTATGCAGTCTGAGGCCAGGAGAGCGCATGAACAATTGACCATCTACTCCCCTATTGGATCCTCGGTAGAGAGATAGATTTTCCTTAAAAAAGAATCTTATGCTAAAAAGCGGAGACATCGGCTGAGGCCCAAATGACTGCCTTTTCTAAAATTACTTCATGATGTTTAAAAATGGAAATGGTCCGGCCTTGTTTCGAACTAGGACCATAGTTTGTAACCAATTACTTTTGAATTAATGAAAAGCCTCGGTCTGCGCAAAACTGCTATTCTTATTAGACAATAAAAAGGGCAGCCCGGTGCACTAAGCTCCCACTATGCGCGGGGTCCGGGGAAGGGCCGGACCACAAGGGTCTATTGTACGCAGCCTTACCTTGCATTTCTGCAAGAGGCTGTTTCCACGGCTCGAACCCGTGACCTCCTGGTCACATGGCAGCAACTTTACCAGTTACGCCAAGGCTCCCCTTCATTCTTATTAGACAATAAAACCAAAATTTTCTAACTAATCACGTATAACAAATAATGAATAAGCCTAACTGTACTTTTCCTCGCCTTTTCAGTAGTAATCATAATAAAACAACCAAAAATGTCATGTCGTGTCGTGAAATGAATGAGAAAAATGGGCAGCATGAGTACGAGGAGTACGACGAAGAGACGATGATGCCAAAAGGGTTGGTAGATGAATTAGAAGTATTAGAAGAAAAGAAGAAGCTGAATATGGATGAAACTGAGGTGATCAACCTCGGCAACGAAGAGGATGTGAAGGAAACACGAATCAGTGCTCACTTGGGAGCTCCACAAAAGGAAGAGCTCATAGCTCTGCTGAAGGAACATATGGACGTCTTCGCCTGGTCATACGCAGATATACTGAGATTGAGCACTGAAATAGTGGCCCACATATTGCCCGTCAAGGAGGGATTTGTCCCGATCAAGTAAAAATTGCGAACATTTAACCCAGACATGAGTATCAGGATAAAGGATGAAGTAAAGAAGCAGATCAAGTCTAGAATAGTAGAGGTGATGTCCTAGCCCACTTAGGTGGCCAACATAGTGCCCGTACCCAAGAAGGACCGAAAGATTTGACTCTGTGTGGACTACCGAGATCTCAACCGGGCTAGTCTGAAGGACAACTTTCCTCTCCCAAACATCCACATCCTAATAGAAAACTGCGCCAAGCACGAGCTGTAGTCGTTCATGGATTGTTTTGCCGGGTACCATCAAATAATCATGAATGAAGAAGACGCCGAGAAGACATCTTTTATCACCCCTTGGGGAGTATACCATTACAGGGTAATGCTATTCGGCCTAAAAAACACCGGCGCTACATACATGAGAGCTATGACTACCCTATTCCATAATATGATGCATCGAGAGATCAAAGTCTATGTGGACGATGTCATCATAAAATCGAAAGAAAGCTCAGAACATACCGTGCACTTGTGCAAGTTCTTTAACAGACTCCGCAAGTTCAATCTGAGGCTGAACCCTGCATAGTGCACATTTGGAGTGCCCGCAGGGAACTTATTGGGATTCATACTCAGCCGCAGGGGTATTGAACTAGATCCTACCAAAATCAAAGCCATTCCGGAGTTGCTGCCGCCTAAGACTAAGAAAGAAGTCATGAGTTTCATGGGAAGGTTGAATTACATTGTTCAATTTATAGTCCAATCAACTGCGATTATGGAGCCAATCCTTAAATTGCTCAAGAAAGACGCTCCCACGAATTGAACGGAGGAGTGCCAAGAGGTATTTGACAAAATCAAATGATATCTTTCCAATCCTCCTGTCTTAGTATTACCTAGGCAAGGGAGATCTGTTATTGTACCTTTCAGTATCAGAAAATGCTTTCAGGTGCATGCTTGCCCAGTATGACGAAGAGGGAAAAAACGAACATGTCATCTACTATTTAAGTAAGAAGTTCATATCCTACGAGTCACGATATACGCTCGTGGAGAAAACCTGTTGTGCTTTGACATAGATCGCTCAAAAGCTAAGGCAGTACCTATCAGTGTTCACTACTCACCTCATATCCAGAATGGATCCATTCAGATACATTTTTCGGCAACCAATACCCATGGGAAAGTTAGCTAAATGGAAGATGCTACAAAGTGAATTCGACATCATATACGTAGTGCAAAAGGCAATCAAAGGACAAGCCCTGGATGATTTGCTGGCGGAAAGCCCCATCGATGATGAGCTTGAACCTTTACGGACTTTCTTCCCAGATGAGAAAGTAATGGCTATGGAAGAGGAGGTGACAGAACAATACTCAGGTTGGAGACTGTTCTTCAATGGGGCAATCAATTACAAAGGGTCAAGCATCGATGCGGTGTTAATATCAGAAATAGGACAGCACTATCTGATGGCTGCAAAGCTTAACTTCAAGTGTGCCAACAATATGTCAGAGTATGAAGCATGTGTCCTCGGCCTAAGGATGGCATTAGACATGAAAATACAAGAGTTGTCAGTAATCGGGGACTCCGATTTGCTCATAAATCAAGTGAAAGGGAATTGGGCGACCAAAAATGATAAAATACTCCCATATGTAAATCTATTGCAAATTAAAGATTGCGAGGGAGATTCAAGAATATCGATTTCAGGCATATCCCGAGAGCCCAGAGTGAGTTTGCAGACGCATTGGCTACGATAACCTCTATGATCCAACACCCCGAGAGTGCTTAGATTGACTCTTTGAAGATCACAGTAAGAGAAGAATAGGCTCACTGCGCCCACGTCAAGGACGGGCCAGATGGCCAACCATGGTATGCTGACATGAAGACATACTTAGAGAAAGGAGAGTACCCGTTAGAGAGTTCAGCAAATCAGAAGAAGACCATCAGGAGGTTGGCTAATGGCTTATTCTTGAACAAAGAAGTATTGTACAAAAGGAAACCTGACCTTGGGTTACTCAGGTGCGTAGACGCCGAAAAGGCTACAAAATTGCTAAAAGAGGTGCACGTAGGGGCATGTGGGCCCCACATGAATGGATTCATCCTCGCAAGGAAAATTCTGAGGACGGGATATTAATGGATGACCATGGAGCATGATTCGTGCAAATTCATGCAAAAGTACCATCAGTGCCAAATATATGGAGATCTGATCAAGGTTCCTCCCACAGAATTACATGCGATGAGCTCGCCATGGCCATTTGTGGCGTGGGTAATGGACGTCATAGGACCTATCGAGCCTCCGGCCTCCAATGGACATCGTTTTTTCTTAATCGCCATTGACTACTTTACTAAATGGGTAGAAGCAACTTCACACAAATCAGTAACCAAGAAAGTCGTGGCTGACTTCGTCAAATACAATCTGATATGTCGTTTCGGTGTACCAGAATCCGTCATCACAGATAATGGTGCCAATCTGAACAACCATTTGATGAAGGACATTTGCGAACAATTCAAAATAATCCACAAAAACTCTACCGCCTACCGACTGCAGATGAATGGGGCTGTAAAGCCTGCCAACAAGAACATCAAGAGGATCCTGAGAAAAATGGTCGACAACTACATGAATTAGCACGAGCAGCTGCCTTATGCTTTTTTGGGGGTACCGAACAACAATCTGAACTTTCACTGAGGCAACCCCGTACCTCCTTGTCTACGGTACAGAGGTAGTCATACCAGCAGAGGTGGAGATCCCTTCACTCAGAAACATCCAAGAGGCGGAGCTAAATGATGTGGAATGGGTCAGAAACCGCCGCGAGCAACTGGCCATGATAGATGAAAAGAGACTGGTGGCAGTATGCCATGGCAGCTTTACAGAAAAAGAATGTCACGAGCCTTCAACAAGCAGGTCAGAGCCCAACTTTTTCAAATTAGGCAACTCGTACTCAAGCGAGTCTTCCCTCACAAAGAAGAATACAAAGGAAAATTTGTGCCAAACTGGCAAGGACCATGCATGGTCAGAAAGGTTCTCTCAGGAGGAGCCGTGGTCCTAACCGAAATGGACGGACAAGAGTGGCCCAAATCTATCAACGTGGACGTGCTTAAGAGATATTACATTTAGGATTCCATTTGCTTTTAATTGCAATATCATTTCTATGTAATCGTATTTTTGCTTGTGATCATATCTTGTAATAGAATAGGAAAAACAAATCGAAAATGTAATGAACTACGCAATGACCTGACTTCCCCACAGTGGGATACGTAGGCAGTGCATTATCGGACCCAGTTACATTATTAGTAAAAATCAAAACTCAGTTACTTTGTCCCGAACTATGTTCGACTTGAATTCCTGTTGCGACAGGATACATTGGCGTTTCGAGCTAGGTCGTCATAAAAGAAAAACCAAGCAATCTCTAAGAAAACCTCAGAGACAATAAAGTAGGAGGAATCGATGAGATCAAGCTACAAGGACCGGCACAAGAGGCAGCCAGCGTCAACCCTACACTAGGGTAGAATTTTTTAGAGGGTCTAAAAAATTCCTATAAAATATAATCAACAAAGGAAACAGCAAAACAAAGCCTTACACTGGGGCAAAACTTTTTAGGGAACCTCAAAAATTCCAGCATAACAAGAAAAATCACGGGCCGCTCGGAGCAGATCCGAAAATTGGGGCTGAATTTTCGAGAAAGATCTCAAAAATCCTATCAAAAAATTAGCGATCATACCTCCCGGGAGAGCCGGGAGACCTCATTCAAAGACACATGTCATGACAAAAAAAATTTCAAAAATATATATATATAACGAAGCGCCCTTTATAAATTTTTACTCTAGATTTTCAAAATATATCCATTAGTATAAGTACGCTCTTAAACCATCTCTCAAAATACCGAGCCCAAGAGGGTTCAAGGGAGCATCAAGAGGAGACGCCAGGCAGGAGGACAACGACGCTAATTGGCCTTTTAGAAAACTCATAAATTTTTGGTAGATGCAAGCTCTTTTTAACTGGTCAACAGACCCGTCGTCACTCGGCTCACTCACAACTGACAAAAATGCATATCCATCCATGAAAGGCATGAAAATAATGAACGACAAAGGCATAACTGACCACAAAGGTCATGCAACAAAAAAACAACCAAGACATATCAAGCCAAAAGGGTCACAATGAATGAGCGCAAAGACATATCTGACCAAAAAGGTCATGACAAAAATAAAGGGCCATATTCAACCACAAAGGTCACAGCCCACACTACGGACGAAAGAAAGATTATCCAGCCAAAAATGCCATATCTGTCATCCCCATCAAATATTTTCCTGCTGCGAAGAGGGCCATAGCACGTTTACTTTATTGCTGCCGAGAGAGTCATTCATAAAAACTGTCAAGAGGGCCTTTGCACTTTTACTTTCCTGTTGCCAAGAGGGCGATTGCACGTTTACTTTCATGTTGCCAAGAGGGCCATTCATACAAACTGCCAAAACGGCCATTGCATGTTTACTTTCATGCTGCCAAGAGGGGGGCATTGCACGTTTACTTTCCTGCTTCCAAGAGGGCCATTCATACAAACTGCTGAGAGGGCCATTGCACGTTTACTTTCCTGCTGCAGAGAAAGCCATTCATAGAAACTGCCAGGAGGGCCATTGCACGTTTACTTTCCTACTGCCAAGAGGGCCATTACACATTTACTTTCCTGTTGTCAAGAGGGCCATTCATACAACCTTCCAAGAGGGCCATTGCACGTTTACTTTCCTGTTACTGAGAGGGTCATTCATACAAACTGCCAAGAGGGCCATAACATGTTTACTTTCCTGCTGCCGAGAGGGACATTCATACAAACTGCCATGAGGACCATTGTACGTTTACTTTCCTGTGGTGTGGCCGAGATGGCCATTCATACAGACTGCCAAGAGGGCCATTCATACAAACTGCCAAGAGGGCCATTGCACGTTGACTGTCCTATTGCCGAGAGGGTCATTCATACAAACTGTCGAGAGGGCCATACATAAAAATATCATGAAAAAATATCTGCAATATTGTCGAGTTTCGAAAGCAAGTGCACAGCCTCTAAAAAGGAGCTAGCTTGCTGAACCAGATCAAGACGAATTGTAGAGCAAACGTGGAACTTTTCTTACGTAGCCGATCAAGATAGGCTGCCCATGAGTGTCAAGCTCTCCAGCCATGACTTTGAAGCAATCCAATCTAAGATTTAGCCACAATCTGCCTCTTCTTATTAAAAAAGAATATCACGACCGTTTGGATACACACCGAGGAAATATGAAAGTATTCCCGCAAGAGGGACATACTCTTCTCCAGCGAGTCGAAATACATGTGGCCTAATTCTCAGAGACCATGGATATGTAGGAGGGCTCAAAAGCAAAGAGTCGGCCGCACTCTAACAACTGTTCGGAGAAACCTCAGTCACAACATCGGGAACCTCAAGACTTTCCGGCTAAATCCCGTAAAAGTCTTTAATTGAGTCAAACTACAGGTGGCCTTAATTATCTTATGGCCTGAGATTTGTAGGAAACCCGGAAGCCAGGGTCCGGCTACATATGTGAATTGCTGGAAATTGGAGGGTAAGATGAGTCGGGTCCGTCAAAAATTAGGGTCAGTCAAATTATATTGCTCAGGTATGGTCCCGCCATCCCCGAACACCGAAGGAGCAGTTATTGACACCTAATTTTTGACCTCCTGTAATTTATTTTAAGTACTAGGATCCTTGGAAAGTAAATAAGATAAGTTGTGCACCCTAAAAGGACTAAATAATTTTTTATAAAATTATCAAGACAATATTTTACCTCTTTTCAATTGATGAAGAGATTTTTAGGACGTTATAAACTATGTAAAAATTAATTAATGTTTTATGGAATTTATGGAGTATTTTATTAGAATTAACCAAAAGAAAACAATTTTTTGAATATTTTATTTACTTAATTGTTGAGTCGAGGAAAAGGTAGATTAATAATAATTTATTCTATTTATTGTCCAAGGTAATTTGAGTAATTAAAAGAATTGACCATTTTACCCCTCAAACTTTGATTTTGTGTGTTTGTATAGTTGTTTAATTAATAAATTGCCTGGGTAATTGATTTGATTAATTATTGGGGCTATATCTGCAAAATGATTTTAATAGTCGTGTTTTAAATTAATTGAGTCCTAATTTGATCTTGGTTAAAATAATTGGAATTTTTCAGTTTGGGCCATTTATCCTCGACCCTCCATACATTATATACACTATCTATATGCAAATATACATTGTGGATATATATGTCAAAGAAGGCCCATGCGAGGCCTAGTCCATAATGGACCAGACCCGGTCCATCAAACATTTTAAAGGGGGAATACGTATATCCCCCCTCCCTCATTATATTCATAGACCCTAGGGGAGGCATCTAGGGCAAAACCCTAGTGCCGCCTCCACCACTACACACCATTCCCTGCCTTTCCTCATTCGGTCTCATCACATTTGGAGAGTATAATCAGAGGAGAGGACGAAGCATTAATGGGTTCGTCCTTTTCTCCATGAAATGCGGCCAAACACCCCCTTAAGGTACAAACTTGCCATTTTCTTTTATTTTCCATCGATTTATAGTGGTATAGGGTGAATGGACCGTTGATTTTTGTTTTTATTCAATCTGGACCATGTATGTTTGATTCAAGTGAAGACTTGCGGAAAATCCACAAGTCCCACATCGTTATTTGTAAGATTGAGACAAGCTTTGGGGTTCTATAAATAGAACTCCATCCTTTATTGAAAAAACAATTTTGATCACCTTAAAAAGGCCTGGACTTTGAGTTTTGCTCGAGACCTAGGATTCAGTGGTGTTATTAGACTTTAACCAAAGAGTTCGAGTCTTAATCTTGTTCTCAAAATTTATTTTCTTTCCTGTCTTGTGTTTGGTGTGGCTGAGCTTTGCTTTTGGAAGCCAAAGGAGGTATTCAAGTCCATTCTTGCTCCGGTTGCACTCAAAATAGGTAATAATTTATTATTTTATTACTTTATTTAAGTTCCTGTCTATATTAATGATAATTTGATATGGTTAAATGTTAAATGGTAGTCAAAATATAGTTTAGTACTGGTGGTGTGCTTATTTGATGTTTGAACAATGATTTATGTGTTTGAATTAGGATTAAAGGTCTATTAAGTAGTATGCTTGGTTTAATTCTATTTACTCTATTTAGTAGTATGCTGGGCTTAAAGGTTGGTTTAAAGGTTAAAGGTTAATTAAGTAGTGTGCTTGGTTTGATTCTGTTTATTCTATTTGGTAATGTGCTTGGTTTAAAGGTTTACAGGTTTATTAAGCAATGTGCTTGGTTTGATTCTGTTTATTCTATTTGGTCACATGCTTGGTATAAAGGTTGGTTTAGAGGCTTAGCGATTATATTTTATTCTATTTTAATAATAGGTTTGGTTTGAGGTTTAAGGAATGATTTTTTACCTGAATTATGATTAAAGTGTTCATTAATCCCACTTGTTTGATTGCTCCTGATTGTGACAATTTGGTTTAGATAATGACTATTAGGACTCGTTGGAACTGATCTCTGAAGTGGTATTTGTTTGAATAAGAATGCATTTGGGTTGTTTGAAGTGTCTTTGACATTGTTAATAAGGCGGGACTTAGGATAGCCTTAAGATGGTCTTTATCTTGTCTAAAATGGTCAACCAACTAGTGAACTATGTTTGTTAAAGTAGTGACAATGGTTATACCAGTTCTAACTTGGTAATGAGATGCCAAATCTTGAAAAATGGCATTAAGAAAGAACTTTAAGGATTGACAGCTTGACATGAAAACATGTGTGTGTGTGTGTGTGAGTTTGTTTTGTTTTACCATTTGTTTAAGTGTCTATGTGTGTGCTATGTGTAGAAAAATCATCTTTCCAAGACTGATCACCTAATACTTGAGAGTTAAGAAGATAAGAGAAAAAGGGGAATAATGGAAAACCTTAGTACTAGTCTGTCTAGGCTTTCTTTATGAAGCTGTTTGGTACTGCCTTTTTTTGGATGTTGTGGATTGAATTTCTTTAAATGAACAAGTAGTGCAGGGCCAAGAAGAGGACTGATGGTGATTAGGTTCTGTAAAGTTAAAATGGTTTTGTATTTGAGTCGGTCTTGCTTATTATATGTGATTTGGTCCTAAAAGAAGGACATATATGCTCTGAGATACTATGTGGTATAAGTTCATTTCATAACTAGACTTTGGGATTGAGATTGCCTTTGAACACTAGTCTATGTGATTATCATCTAAACTTTTGTGTTGGGTCTGTTTTAGTGATCATGCTTGTAACTTAGGTATAAAACTCTTTAAGAGTTTAGGTAAGGCTTAATGAATCAACTGTGGTAGCCTTATGATAGTGTTAAGTTGTTCTAAACCATTCCAAGGTTTTGTCTTGTGGTTGTCACTGGGGTATAAGGGTAAGGTCATAAGAAGGGAAAGGTCTTGGGAGAGCAAAAGGTGAGCTTGGGCATGAACTGGAGGTAGTGATCAGTGGAACCCAGGAACCTTTTTTATTGAAAGGAGATTCAAGAAAAGGAGATAGGGAGGTGATGACCCCACCCTGTTCTGCTTCCCTTTCAGGATCCTGAGGCTTTTTTCAAGCTTTTGAACTTCTCCTCATGGTCCTGGGACACACACAAAGGACCTCAAATGGATTAGGAAGGTTTAACCATATCTAGGGAAGGGGTACACCTAGAGTTGGATCATGTTTTTACTTGTAAGGTCTAAGTCATGAATTTTCACTATGTCCTCCAAAAGATTTTAAACTAAGGTGGTTGATTGACTGTGTTGTTGTTGTCTGAGTTAAGTGTTGGGTAAGGAAGTAGGATTGGGAAGTACACTAGTAATAATCTAACTCAATACCATTAAAGGCCAAAGGATGAGCAAATGACCTTGGTGTTAGTTTCCTACTTTGCTTATGATCATGTGCCCTTCTAATTTTCCTCAACTTGTGCATCTATGATTTGTACCTGGGAATCTGTTCCCTTTGTTTGTTTGTTGTTGTTGTTATTGTAATCTGTTTCCTCTGTGATGATGATTGAGTCTATTGATTACCAAAACCTGATCATGCTATGAACCTATCTCTCTTTCTTCTTGTTTCTTTGTAATAATTTGCTTAGATTAAACAATCGAAGAGCCAATACGAGGGACTAAAATTGTTCAAAGATTTTCTTGACTGATTGCTTACACACTATGCTCCTGAAATCCTTTTTTCCTTACTGAATGTCTTGAGTGTACATCTATATGTGAATTGACCCTAGTCCTAATTAGCTACTATGTTTGTTGTGTGCCTGGACTTGTAAAAGAGAGGTGAGTTAAAACTACTAAATCTAAATGTGTGCTCTAAGTCACAGGCTATTCTAAAGTTTTGTGTTTGAAATAAGTTAATGTAGTGTCCAAGGTCTTAACCTGCCTGCTGTGTCCTCTCTGGCCTCTTTTATACCTCTGATTTGGGATTCTGATTGGTTTGATTACATGGTTAGTGTCATTACTTGATTGTTTAGCATCGGCCTCTATGAGAATTCTCTGTCTGTAGGCATGGACTGCCATTTACTTGTTTTTTTTATTGTGTATGTCCTTGGGATTGGTTTATAAGTCCTTGGGATTGGTTTGAATGGGACTTATAGCATGGCTTAACCTATAGGGAGTCTAGACCCATCTGTGGTGAGACTGTAAAGCCAAGGAAACCTAAATAACTAGTAGTGGAGAACTTGATCCATGGTATGTCGTGAATTAGTTCAGTGATGCCTTGAGGTGTTTTGAGAAATGGTCATTACCTTAGTGTAAATGGACAGGTCTGCTTAGGTGAACATGTATCTTTGTAACCTTTTGAATTGAATTCTGGGCTATAAATAACTTTAAGAAACCTGTCCCCATATGATCACAAAAGGGGTTAAAAGTGAACTAAGGCCACATGGCCTAGGATGAGTCTTTTAAAGGTGCCCTGGAGAAAGGAGAAAGGGAAAACTAGGTCCAGCCTGGTTTATAACACCTTTTCCCTCAAATAAAGGGCTTCATGGCCCTTCTATGGACTGTGGGGGCTATATGTTCGTTACAGAGAACCTTGGGGTTATATGGATTTTGCTCCTAGACTAATTGAGGCCTTAGATTAGAGTTAAGTGTACTGTTAGGAGTAATTGATGACCTGACCAAATGAAGAATAGTGTGTACATGCGTTTAAGTTAGATACAAGGGGAAAGGATTAGTAGAAGTGTGAAGCTATTGCCTTGACCGTTTCTTCTTTACTTGTTCCTAGAGTGTACAAACTACCTTTAGATGACACCAGGTTTTGTATAGTAAAATGCAGTTATAGAAGGACTATTGTCCTGCCTCTCTCCCTGTCATGTCCACACACTTTGATTTGCTCTGTATGCTTTCTCATTGGCAAGATGTAAACTACTTTAGTTCATTTCATGGTGGTGTGAGTTTAGTACTGGCTTGCCTCCCTTGTGTGTCACAGTTTGTGTATGTCTTACCATGGTTATGTGTTTTGATTTCCTATCCTTGACCACCCCATATCTGCATACTGTAGCCCATGTTGTCTCTCTATGATCATGTTGCTTTGTTCCTTGTTCCATTTATGCTACATTGGTGGGGCTGCAGTTATGTTATCCCCCGTGACTGTATGTTTTGGCCTTTGCCGCTTTGTTCATTTTAGCTTGCCTTGAGTCCTTTTTATGAATGTATGTTTGGTCCTATTTTTGCTACTTCAAGCCCCTGTCCAAAAAATTTACTTGATTGTCTCTGTTCCTTGATTTGCTTATGTTTATGAACATGGCTAGTTATATTAGGGTTTGGTCCTGGGATCTGCCTATGTTGTGGCTACATTGGTGTAGGATAAGGTAATTTGGGGTAGGGGCCTAGTCTTAGCCTTCCCCCGGTGTCCAGCCATGCCTGGGGTTCATCTTGAGCTTTGTGTGTATTTGTACAAAACTTGTAAAGACTCATGTCATAGTGGAATCCTTATCGTACGAACTAGTAGTCTTAGGATAATTGCACTTATGCCGTTTAGATTAACTTTTAGTCCCCAAAACCATTTTCAACCATCCGGATTTAGCGTAATGATTTTTGCAAACTTGAATAGATAATTAGCTAAACCATTTTGACACGGTTTAATTTTAAACAAGCACAAAATGGATATTTTAAAACCACAAGCGTTGCAACGTTATTAAAGAAAAACCCGGATTGTTTTTTAACCAAAGCATATATATTCTTTATAATTAAACCAAGATTTGTTTTTTTTTTTCAAAATAAGGCCAAGGAAAAATGTTTTTGGATCAAATTAATGAATAAATCTGGCCAGAAGCCCACTGATTTTAGAAGAAAACAAGGCTAGAACTAGCCAAATTTAGTAGAAAACAAAAAGGGAATTTTCGGGCCAAATCCTACTCGCTGATAAAAGGGTGATGATATAGACATTTCAAAATTTTTACACGTTTTTCTTTTGGGCCAAAATCGAGAAAACGGACAGAACTCTTTAAAAATGGGAAATTATAATTTTGGCTACAAACCCCAATCCAAGACCAATATCATGATTTATAACAAAAGGCGTATGTTTTAAAACAAAAACATTCGTATGTATGAGTTCTTGGATAAAACGTCCTAAAGGTATTAAGCCGATTGATCCAAACAAAGTATGAGTTAAGCATGAACAAAATTATACACTCAAAACATAACAAAGTCATATTTTTTTAAAAACGTGTGTAAAAGATGACAACTTTTATGCTCACTTTACAAACAAAATACATCATCCTTGTATACAAAAGGGAGATTGTTTTATCAGGGTATTATAAATCCAAATCTATGTACCCTATATATAAAGGGAACGTATTCAAATTCTTTTCTCAAAATGACAAGATTTTTGTGAGAATAAACACTAAATAGAAAGTTCATGCAGATACTCATACATTGGAATTCGAAGGCCAACCTATAGTATGGATCCTTAATACTGGGGTACCTACCACCTTCCCCAGGGGATCACCAGAACCATCACCTAGAACTCTAGATTACGAAGGATTTTTCACTACATTTGAATAAACCCTTCACCACCGATTTCCCTAATTTCCTAAAAATTAGGTGGGGACTCTTTTAAAACAAAGTCCAAAAGAGCAACAACAAGTTCGTAGTAGCTTTTATGCACCCATGTAAAAGCGAACCATTACATAAGGTATATTGTATGGTTTGGTAATTTAGGGGTGGCGATTGGAAGGTCGGCTGCGCTTACGGGCACCATATTGTAAGGAGCAGGTATGTAAGTGTTTGGGGGAGGTGAAGCATATGCTTCCATCGAGAATTTTTCCCTTCTTTTGGTTTTTGGTCTGGAAGCATGGGATATGCTTGCCACGTCTTCCTTCTTCTTCCTTATAAACCCGGTTGAGCTTGACCCAGCGAACTTTCCGGTCATACTTATGAATCGGCCTGTTTTGAGACCATCTTCTATAGCCTCTTCCATTTTGACTAGTTCGGAGAATGGTCTTCCGGCCATTTAAAGTATTATGTTATATAAGTCCGTTTCTTGTGAACGGATGAAGACCGACACTAATTCTTCCTCGCCTATTGGCGGTTGTACCCGGGCAGCTTCTGTTCTCCACCTACTTGCATACTCGCGGAAGTTCTTGAAGGATTTCTATTTGACCTTTTCCAAATAGTACATATCTAGTACCGTTTCCATGTTAAAGCGGAAACTTTCCATGAAGGCCACAACCATGTCTTCGTATGTGATCCAATGGTGTATGTCTTGTACTGTGAACCATTCTGAGGCTTCTTCGTTCAAACTTTGGCTGAACAGGCTAATAATGAGCGCTTGGTTGTCTGAGACGCCAACTTGGTCACAGTAGGCTCGTAGATGCGCTTTCAGATTACCCGTCCCATTAAATAGCTCAAAACGCGGCACATTGAAACCTTCGGGTAAATCCAAATTTGGATGCATGCCCAAGTCATCATAGCTCAAGCTCGTGCCAGTGAGGGTGGTTCTCATGGACCGTTCCAACATTGCGGTCATCTTCTGTTCAAGCCTTTCTTCCTATTTTTCTTGCTCGGCCTTCCATACCTTTTCCATCTCCTCATAGTGATCAATGTCTTGATCGAGTGAAAAGGTGCCTGGGGTGACAGACGTGTGGAGGGAAACAGCAGGGCGATTTCTGTGAGTAGGGGTAGTTTTGGCTGTTGGTAGTAAGATGATGGTTGGGTATATAGTGATGCCAGGATGGGTGTTTTGTGGTGCTTGGTAAGAGGGGATAGAGTGAGCGGTTCCAAAAAATTAGGTAGTAGTAAGTGGTGTTGGGGTATAGTAAGAAGTACCAATATGACCCCCATGAATTGGGGTGAATGGTAAGGTAGTCACAGTGGACTGGATGGGAAAGTGATCAAGTAATGGTGAGTTCAGAGATGAAAAAAAATGGTGGAGGCCTTCTTTCTTCAGCAGGGGCCTCTTGGGTAGCATTAGCAGCTTTATTTCACGCCACTTCCTCTTTATGATGGGCAATTTTCTCAAACATCATTTTCATGACGTCTTCAGTAGGTGATGACTCAGGCAGTTCGCGTACAGGCAATTCTCTGAGAGCAATGTCAATAGGGGTGGTTTCGTTCTCTGATGTACAAGTCATTTTTGCTTTGCCTTTATCTTGCAGGGATAGGGATGCTATTGCAGCTTTGGATCTTGTGAAGTATACCAGTGTGAACACGAATCAACCTCTCTTTCTATAAGAAAAGAATAACTCCAAGGCCAACAGAATTAGTTCATTAGGTAATAGAAAGATAATCAAGATATCACACGTAGATGACAGTTAAAAACACTTAGCACATAAATAATCATGTGTTTGATTTAAAATGCTCAATTGATCTCTTGTACCGGGTCTTGGGTACTTGGGCTTTGTTAAGTGAAGGAAAATATAATATTTATTATATATAGGGATCGAGTCTTACATAGACTGCCTACGTATCCCTCCGCGAGCAAGCAGGCCCTTCCGTAGTTCGGTTTACATAAGATAAGACTTCCTACCTTAAAACCTACCCGTGACCAGGCCCGATAGGGGATTCTTGCATATCCCTCCTCAGGACATCAGGTCAGTGTAGTTACGTTTACACAAAATGGGGGGGGGGGGGGGGGGGGGGGACAAATCCATAGCGAGTACAAAAAATGAGATCCCTTAAAACTACCCAAAAGGTGACCTTTCTTTTGAGGTCAAAACAGGTTGTTTGTCCGTTCAACCCTTTTCCGACCCGAAAGGCCTTAAATTATAATACTGAGGTGGGAGGACCAACTAAATGGATCCTTTGTGGACCAAATTCTCCACTTCAAACTTGAATGTGTCACACTCTTCTATGTCGTGCCCCAAAGCTTTAGAATGGTACAAACACATTTTGTGGCGGCCAACTTCTTCAGGTTGAGCCCTTCTGGTTCTGATGAGGCTAATCTTCCCTATGCTAACCAACTTCTGGAAGATGTTGGCGTAAGAGTCCTTAAATACCGTAAAGTCATAATGTAAAATATGAGTGTTTAGCGTAATCCCTTCGGCTGGGCATATGTTGTCGTGGACCAATAGTGATTGCCCCACATCTTAGTGATGCTTGTCTTATCTATCAGCTCGATGAGCCTTCGCTTGAAGGCCAAACATTCGTTGATGGTGTGTTTAGCCTGATCCCGGTGATAGGCGCATCTTTTGTGCGTAAAGACCGGAGCATATAGTGGCAACCGTCGAAGCTGATACTAACTATCCCTTTGCTTCGAACTTGATCATCATCTCCTCGCTCATTATGTGCTTAGGCGAGACCCGATAGGGACAATCTAATTCCTTAAGCACAATAGCCCACTATTTAGGCGAGGCTGGTTAGACATACCCTATTCGTTCCTCGGGCTCTCCCCTGGAACTTGATGGCACAACAGAAGTTCCTTCCCTTTTTGGGCTAAGTTGTGCAGCGGAGGCAGCTTCCCTTGATAGCCAAGTGGGTTCCTGCGGGTCCAATTCCATTTCTTCCTCCTTCGACTCCTCCATTATTGGGATGTATTCGGGAAGGATCCCTTTTCCCTTGTCCAGGACGTTCTCTCCTTGAGTTTCAATTGGTTCCTTGGGTGGACTTTCCACCGAATCCATTAACTCATTAGCCTTTCTGATCTTGGCTTTGACTGCTCGAATTTGCTTCTGAATCTTTTGGTAAAGCGAGACCTCATTATTCCTCATAACCTCCAGCTCTGGTGCGTTCTTGGTGTGCATCTTCAAATTCTGAGAAGGTTGCTAGACTTAGTACGGGTATTTTTTGTTTATTGTTTTTCTTCGGGAGAGTGGGCGGTACTTGAGATCAATTCAGCATTTAAGCGAAACATATGAAAACAAGTCACACAAAGGTAAAGTAAAGACAATACCTAAAGTAAATCAATTAAGCATTTAAGCTAATCGTTTGAAACATAAATGTGCGATTTGAATCAAACTATTGTCCCATAATCATTAACAATAATATTCTTCCCCGAATGGGTACAAAAGGTAAAGTAAAGACAATACCTAAAGTAAATCAGCAAAAGCATCCTCCAGTGGTGGATGATGAAGCCCGATCTCGATCGGTCTTGGCCTTCTTCGCCTTTTGGAGGGTATTCTGGATATGAAGATGGGCCGAAGTCAAAGTGGCTTCCATCAGAAACCCCTTCTGTGTGAAAGTCAGTGGAGCAACATCATCTAAAGTGTTTTTCATCCAATCATCGAGCTCAACCAAATAGTCGTTAGTAAGCTCCAACTCAGGTCTCAGACTCTCTATGATGGCTTTTTCATGCTCAATTTTCTCCAAATAGTTGGCATCTCTGTCGTTAGCTCTCCTCTGAACCTAACGGACTCGAATCTCGGCTTGCAAATTGTTACACCTTGGAAATTTTGTGACGTTTGCATTATGAGTGAACTAACACAATCCTAAAGTGGAGATGAAGCCCTTAGATGTTTAGGAAGGGAATTTGATAATTTTAAGTGTATACCTGAAGGTTTCAGAGTCATATGAAGCGGTGGAAGTAAGTTCGTTCGAGAATTGGAGTTTGAGTTATGTTTTGGAAAGATTTCGTAGCATTTGAGTTATACATTGCTTATCATTACCTAAGAGAGAGCTATAGGGCCCCTTAGATGGCTAATGAAGTTTTATACAAGTGCCAAGAAGGTTCCGTAAGGATTGGAGGTCAAACAAATCGATAAGAATGCAATTTCGCGAAAAAGGAGAAATTGGCGTAGTATGCGGCCGCATGCTCAGTATGTTGGGCCGCATACTGGACGCAAACTCCCCATTTTGGGTGATCTTTCTCCCCAGCACCACCCCCATGTTGTGGAGGGACTATGCGGCTGCATACTCAGTATGCAGGGCTGCATACTCAATGCAAATTGGAGTGAGGGGGTGACTTTGCCACCTTTTTAAATCCCAAGAGACCTCATTTTCATTCCAACTTCCACACTTATTTACCCACATTTCTAGAGGGTTCTTGAGAGTTCTTGGAGGTTCTATATCACTTCAAAACTTTCTATATCATCAAGTGAGAAGATCAAACATCAACACCTCAAGATAAATCCATGAAATGTGATAGTTCTTGCTTCCTTTCAAAGTTGTGGTGAATTTGATCTTTGAGGAAGTTTAGTGAGGTGAAATTCTTCTATTATAAGGTATGTTATTCATCTTATTTGTATGGTTAAGTTGATGTAAAGGTTTAGTAACCCCTAGAAAGGAAAAGAATTAAAGTGGAGAAGTTATAAGAGTTGAAGTGAAGAAGATGACTAGGAGATGAACTTTAAAAGGGGATTTTATATAAACTCGAGACTAAATTGAATATAACTTCTTGATTATGATATTGTGAATGTTGTTATTGTTGCTAGGGAGATGTTTTATGATATGGTGGAAGTTGATAAAATAGGGGAAGTGCTGCCCAAATTTCATTAGCTCGTTAATTATGCTAGTTTGAACTTAAGAGTGTTTTTAAGACTTAATCTTAGTATAAATCCTCTTGAATGTAGATTTTGCGGACTCGCGAGGAGAACGTTTAGTAGTTAAGAAGACGTAAAGGTATGTAAGGCTAATCCTTTCTTTTTAAAGTCATGATTCCTTTATTGTGAATCCATATTTGGTGTCCATAATGTCCTACTCCTAGAAATGCTAGAAGCTCATAATACTCAAAGTTCCTATGATATTGTTGATAAATGCTCTCCATGAGGATGATGATAATGATGATGATGATGATCCTATTCTTAATGATACAAAAGCTTATAGTTCTTGATGTTCTCGGAATATTATTGAGCTTGTTCCATGATTATTGATTTTACTTATTGTTGTTAGTCTCATCTTATAATAATTTTTCTTTCAAGGTGAGATATAGCGATGATGATGATTCCATAATAGAAATCAGAGGTTTATCGACCTTACATCACTTCGATAGAATAGTAATGTTTTATTGGTCTCTCATGCATGCTTTATGTATATGTATGTATTTTCTCACACCGCGCCACGCTATAGGCGGCCAGGCAGACATATAGATGTACACACCACTACAGTGGGCAGCTTATGATATCATCCTGAACGCGGGATAATGATGATAACACCGCACCTATATGGTTGGGCAGTGTACATACATACATACATACATACATACATATATACATATACATACATACATACATATATATATATATATATATATATATATATATATATATATATATATATGTATGTATGTATGTATGTATCTATGTATGTATAAGATGTTGTTTTGAAAGGAAAAGCTAAGCATGCATGATATTCGCCTTAAGAGGGAATCAGCTGTACAGGTTATCTCTTCTATAGCATGCTCCTTTACATCTTTATTATGTCGTTATCCATGCCTTACATACTCAGTACACTCTTCGTACTAACGTCCTTTTCTTGTGGACGTTGCGTTCATGCCTGCAGATAGGCAAGGAGACGGATCAGACCCTTAGTGATTCATCAGCGGAGTTTTAGGAGCGCTCCACTTACTTCGGAGCTGTCCATTGGTATTACCCTTTTGTGTATTTATTTGGGCACGGCGGAGTCCGGTCCCGTTCTTATGATTTCTTGTTCTCTATATAGAGGCTCGTAGATATATGTGTATAGTAGACATCTCACAACCTTACTATTTAACATTTTGTATATCATTTTTGTATCCTTGTCGGCTTGTGTATATATATACATGTACATGGGCTTAGTTGATGATAACCATATAGATGAGCTATTATTTGAGAATTCATGCCTGTACAGACTATTATAACTATTAGTAGCTATGTGGCCCACCGAGGTACGATTATAAGAAGCATGTTAGGTGGTGCTCGGTAGGTTAGCTTCGGTTACCCATCATGGCCCTCCGGTTGGGTCGTGACAAAAGTGGTATCAGAGCAGTTCGTCCTAGGGTGTGTCTAGTAGAGTCTTGTTTATGGGTGTGAAGTGCGCCACTTATATAAACAGGAGGCTGCAGGGCATTTAGGAATGATTGGCCTTCTTCCTTATCATAAATCGCGCGACAGAGCCATAATATAAGAATTCCCTTTTCCCTAATCGTGTGTTATGTTTTCAGCGATGCGTGTGAAAATAAAAGCTACAACGGCCCAAAAGGGCAAGATAATGGTCGGAAGCAGGACTGAACGGGAGCCGCCGGCAGATATAGAGGAGGGTGAGCCCTAGAATGAGGCTCCATCTCGGACCTCTCATACTCCACCCATTTCAGAGGAGTATGAAGGGGCCTCAGCTCCAGCGCTAATACCTCCAGTTCCTCCACTAGATACCTCAGGTCAGGAGATGAGGGAGGCTATCGATTTACTGACCCAGTTAGTCACTGCACAGGCCCAGCGGCAGGGTGCGGGTCATAGTGATAGAGAGCTGTCAATGCTAGAGCCCGTGATTTTATTAGTCTGAACCCTCCAGAATTCTTTGGGTCAAAATCGCATGAGGACCCGCAGAGCTTCATAGATGAGATATTGAGGACATTGCGGATAATACATGCTTCTGATGTTGAGTCGGTAGAGTTGGCCTCTTATAGATTGCGAAATATGGTTGTTCATTGGTACATCACCTGGATATCTTCTAGAGGGAAAAATGCACCTCTCTCGATATGGCAAGAATTTGTAGATGCTTTGCTCCGATACTATTTGCCGCCAGAGGTTCGACGGGCCAGAGCTGACAGGTTCTTGAATCATAGACAAGGGAACATGAGCGCTCGAGAGTATAGCCTTCATTTTAATTCTTTGGCTAGGTATGCTCCAGCCATGGTAGCTGATATGGGGGACCCCGTACATCGATTTGTGAGTGATTTGGGGCCATATTTGATTAAGGAGTGCTTGACGGCCTTGCTTCAGGAAGGAATGAATATTTCTCGTATTTAGGCCGATGCCCAGAATCTGGAAGAACAACAACAACATCAAAGGGGTGAGCGTGAGTATGATAGGGGCTACAGTAAGAGAGCTAGATCCTGAGGTGCTGTTAGTGAGTTCAGAGGGGGTAAAAAACAGTAGTATTCCAGGCACTTAGGCTATTCAACAGCTAGTACACCTCCTCGATTTGCAGGCAAGAGATTTGATTGCCCTATTTATTTCGAACCGAGTCAGAGCTACAGAGTTTCGGGTTCCCCTTATAGAGGTGATTCCAGTCAGATGAGACCACCCTTACCACGATGCAATCAATGTGGTAGGCCACATTTGGGCAGTGCCGCCTAGGTTCAGATACTTATTATGCCTACAGTCAGACTGGTCATATGATGCGTGATTATCCATAGATGGGTTGTAGAGGTAGGGTCCAGCCTACCGAATCAACAACGGGTTCTTCATCATCCGTACACCCTTTGGGGTATGGTTCGCAGACACCAGCAGGTCGTGGTAGAGGCAGACGGGGAGCATCTAGTTCGAGCGGCTCTTAGAACCAGATCTATGCACTAGCCGGGCGACAGGATCTTGAGTCTTCTCCTGATATTGTCACAGGTATATTATCAGTATCCTCTCATGATGTAAGGTTCTACTTTGTCATATATTACTCCTTGTATTGTCGATTGTATCGGAGTGAACTGAGCCAATTAAACCTTTTGAGGTGTCTACACCTGTGGGTGACCCAGTGAAAGCTAGGCGGGTATATAGAAATTGTTTGGTTGTAGTTTGTGACCGTCATACTATGGCTGATTTGATTGAACTAAAGATGGTAGACTTTGATGTCATTATGGGTATGGATTGGCTGGCCTCTTATTATGCCAATGTTGATTGCAGAACAAAAATGGTGCATTTCCAGTTTTCGGGAGCATCAGTTTTAGAATAGAAGGGTAATACAGCGTCCCCGAGAGGTAGGTTTATTTCCTATCACAATGTGAGGAAGATGATTGCTAAAGGTTGTATATATCATTTAGTTCGGGTTCAAGACACATAAGTGTTACGGTTCGCTTTTACGCGGGTTAAAGCATAAAAGTTACTACGAGGTTGTTGGTGCCTAATTGGATTTTAGTATTTTTTAAAGTCGCCACCTAACTTATTATGGAAAACTAGGAAAACCGGGTTCAAAGATTTTTCAGAAATGAATAAAAATCTTTTGGACCAGAGTTATAGGTAAGAGTTCTGATGATCCCATAGTGAAGGTTTTACGTACCCTAGTATTAAAGATCCGTAGAATACGGTTGACCTACGAGCTTCAATGTGTGATTAATGTATTTATTTTCCAAAAGAGAGTGTTTTGATTTTCCACAAAAAAGTCATTGTTTTTCATATCATAATTATGGTTGCAACAAAAATTTGGCAAAAATCCCACCATCACCCCCCCCCCCCCCCGCTTTGGGGGGTTTTGGTTTAAAAATCCACGCAAGTGTTCAACTCACATCGTTGCCGGACTAGCACACACCCAAGATTTCTCTCGAGTAGAGTCACTACTATTCTAGTCCTAACGAAATGGGTTTAGTACTTACGGGTTTTATATATAGGAAAATTTACTGGACATAACTACCTCTAAGACTTATTTATTAATAATAGCTATCTTTTATTTTATTTATTTTTAATAGCTTAAATTAATTTCAAAATTACCAGTTGTAACTGATCTACAAGCATCTCTGTATTTCCCTAAACTTTCGGCCCATGTTCCCCAATAACTCCCAATCTCTTCCCTTTTCAAATTAATTTCTCTCCCATCTTCAATATTTTCAACCGTGTTATACGCCCATTATCTATCATCATTATTATCACGATTCCATTTTCCTTAATCGTTACCCACACAGTGTAGGTAACGAATTTTGATAATTTATTAGAATTTTTTTACTTTCTTTGTTGTATTTCTCTATATTTATTCTTATATTTCATTGATTTCTTTGTTTCTTTTTCATTCCTTTTTTTTTCTGTTTTCAGCCATTGTTAGAGTGTTTAAAACAAGATATAATTCTCCATTTTAATGGCGGAAAGAGATACTCCAAGTAGGAATACTCGAGGTAGTCCTCATGCTTATGATGGTCCTAGTTTATCTTTGGGATTTTCACAACAACAACTTCCAATTGCAGGAGAATCTGCTAAAATTGCTGCTGAGAGAAGAAGCAAGAAGATTCATGACCCATCAAGGATGCGTCAACTTCCTCCAACTGAAGTTCCAAAACCGAGCAAGCCAAAAGATGATGTACCAGTAAAAAAAGTTCTAAAGTTTCTCAACAAAATAAGAGAAAAGTAACCAAGCCTTCTTCAGACGTTAAGGGTAAAAATGTTGTTAAAGATGTAGATCTGGAAGAGGATGAACAGGTATTAATGAATTTTTTTGATTTTGTTGTTTTGTATTTCACTATATTTCTGTATATTTCAACATAATTGGATATGCAATTCAGTATATTTCTGTGTATTTAATAAAATCTATATGTGCATCAACTGTAGTTTATATCATATACAACATAACTGTGGTAGTTGTTTTTCGTAGTTAACTGTATTTCATTAGATTTCTATGTATTTTCACAAGTACATATGTTTACTATTCTGTACTTATTAATTTTAAAAGCTGTGTTAGTTGTGTTATGCAATTTTTTTTGTGTGTATATTTTTCTTGGATATGCAATTCAGTATATTTCTTGTGTGTGTCTATGTTTTATACAATTGTTTCAGCCTTAACTTAGTGTTGCATTTTTATTTTAGGAAACTAAATTATATGTTAGGAGTCATCCTGAAGAGGCTCCATCGATGCAACGGTACACTAATATCGAGGTGTTCAAAGATATCAAGAGTAAGCTAACTGTTCCACAGTTAGAGATCTTTTCCAAGACAATATTTGGGAAATTCCTCGGAATGCAGCACCTGGAGGTTCAAGCACAGATTTTTAGGTGCTTCATGGTAAGAGAGCTCAAGGAGAGCACTTATGATTGCTTTACAATTGATATAAATGGTACCGTATTGAGATTTACCATTAGCGAATTTTCCCTTATGAGCGGGCTAAATTGTGTAGCCGATGAAGGTCAATTTACATACGATGAGGAAAAATCGAATAGGATTATGGATGTATATTTTGCTGGAACTAGGAGTAAAGTAAAAAGATTGGAGTTCATTGATTGCTTTAAGAATAAGTGTTGGGGAGATAATCATGAGGACGCTGTTAAGTTTGCAATTTTGTTTTTTTATAAATACATACATCTTTTGCGGTGAGCCTAGGAAAACGAATATACCAAGGGTTCATTTTGAAGTGGTTGAGGTTGGAAGATATGTAGATTATCCATGGGGCACAGAAGCTTTTAACGAGTTGATTAGAAGCATCAGCAAGAAGTAATCTGCCACAACACAGTATTATAGGATTCATGGGATGCCACTGGCTATGCAAGTTTGGCTTTATGAGTGTTGTTCAAGAGTTCCATCGTATCTCGCTATTAAATCCGGAAATTCCATTCCAAGAATGTTGAATTGGAGGTCCATCGACAGTCAGCCAAAATACAATATTTTGATGGAAGGCATTTTTAGAGACAGCAAACAGTCGGTAATATTCGAGCACTCTAACTTATTTTTATGTTTTTTCATAGCATTTTATTTTGCAATTATGCCTTACAGATTTTAGTTTGTACTCCACTGTTCTACTGACGTATTATTGCTTTTCTGGTGGTTTTTTTCCTGATTTGTTGTATTTCACTATATTTCGGTGTATTTCCTTTTGCATTTTCACTATACTTTTTTACATTTCACTATATTTCTGTGTATTTCTCTGTATTTCAGTGTTCAAAATGTAAGTGTGAATAGTTTTATAACACACTAATTAAATATTTATTTCTTTCTTCTTCAGAGTTGTACATTTGCAAATACAATCCCCACTAGCAGTGAGTTGGAGAGCCTCCAATTGCCCGATGTTGTTGTCTGTCGAGATACAGTAGACAAAAATGTCTTAGTTGATGCCCATGAAGGTACCCAAGTCACAGATTTGCCAGTGGATGACTTTGATGATTTCAGTACTGCTCCCCCCCCCCCCCCTCCCCCACCTTTCTAAGGGCAAACAACAACAACGGACGAATCAGACAGATTCTCCACCTTCAAAGAGACGCAGACAACTTCCTACAATAGCTTCCACATCTAAGAAACAACAAATCCACACCGAACCACAGACAACTGTGAAGAAGAGTCACAAGGATCAAAAGGTTGCTCAAAATCCTATTTTACAGAAGTCTGCTTCACCAAAGTTGAATGAACAAATGAATAGACCCCAAAACACCACAGTCCTACGTGATGTCCCTACTGTATCCATGAAAGATAAAATGCAATTGCTAAGGAAAGATTTTCAAGTTTTCAAGGAATCAGTAAGTGATTTTAGTTACGAAGCAAAAAAAATTTGGTGTATTTAATTTACTGTTTCTAAACAAATTGAAATACTATTTTTGTTTAAATATTAGGTCGTTGGTGATTTCACAAGTGAGTTGTCCAAGCTTCGAACTTTCATGGATGACAACTTCAAGAAGCTATTTGAAGCAATCAAGGGGAACAATTCTGTGGACAAGGTAAATGTGTGAAATAGCAATTGAACTAACATTTTAGACTCTTATTGCGAAATACAATTTATATTAATTCATTTTTTTATGTGAAGGCTGCCGATAGTGAGGCGTCGGAGCATCAAACTGATGCTGGGCTACAGTTAACGCCTAAAGAAAACTTACGTCATGATTCTACCATTCAAACATCTCCTCCGAAACATGATGATGAGTCAATTAAGGTAAAATGAGTTTGTGACGTGAAATCCATCTTTTAAAGTTATGTTGTTGTGCATTGTATGCACAAAAAAGTATATGATTGCCATGTTCCAGTCTATAATTTTAAAGTTATGTTTCCTTCGGTATTTTCTATTTTACAAATTTTCGTATTTTATGGCGTTTCATTTGTATTTCACTGATACAATTGTCTATTTTACAAACTTTTTTTTTTTTTTTGTATTTCTATGTATTTCCACCCCCACAGAATCAATCTAATCCTGGCCCTATTTCTGTGTATTTAGTAATTCTCCAACCTTATATTTTTATGTTATGATTTTGTTTTAAATTTTGATTTCTTCTTATTCAAAAGGGTGTTGGACCAAAGTTACATGAGGAAGTTCCGGAAATTGTAGTGACCGTCGAAAATTTAAGAGCAGATACACGTAAAGCTTCATCTAAAGAGATTAATCGGGCGGACGAAGGATCTTTCAACTCAACAGAGGTAAATTTTACATTCAATCTTATAGATCTTTTCAGGATACTGCTATACTTAACATTTATTAAATCTTTTTTTTTTAGGGAATGGTCGCAGAGATGCTCATTGAGTTACCTCTAGAAACTCGTGTACCAGAAGCAGGTGCGGGTATACAACCCGAGGACATCACTGATCATTAAATTTTAGAGACTCCACACAGGTTCGATGAGAACATTACTAAGTCACAATGGTTGATCCCTGACTAAATGTTACCAAGCCAAATGGGTTCGTCAGGATTATCTGTGTTTCATCAAACTGGTCACAAAGTATTTGTTATGCCAGTAATATCTGCTGATAAAGGAATACAATAGCCAGTGATTAATGCGGAAGTTGTAATTGCTCAACCAGATGTTATTCCAACTAGGATAGTCAAACCTAGTAAATACTTCAGTTCACCTTACATGACCAATTACGGCTCTGCAGAATCTTCTCTTCAAGACCCCACACCTTCCATTTTTAAAAAGAAGCATCTATTTGTTGAAGATCCAATTAATGGCCCGCGAAATACTTTGCTTATTCAACAATACCGGAATTGGCTTGAACAGGATCTACTTCTAAGGCATGATAAAAAGTAAGTTTGAACGTATTTACCTTTCTAATTTATATATTCATTCTTTCAGCAAAGTAAATTGTTCAAAATGAAAATAACTGATTGTTGTTATTTAGAAAGGGTAAGGAAAGCCGTTACAAAAAGAATAATCAAGCTTTGGATCCAGATGACATCAATTGTGTTACATGTTGATGACAAAAACTGGTTTTATCTCTTATCAATGAATGACCAGTCTTGCAATGATAAGGTGCTATATTTCCCATTTCCTTTTTTCCCATATTTCTCTATATTTCTCTATATTTCCTATATTTCTCTATATTCCTTTTGTGTATTTCTCTATATTTCCTGCATTCAAACTGCATATTTCTCTGCAGAAGCTTATTTCATTGTTTTTGACAGCATATTGATGTCATTTTTTACTACTTGCGGAAGAAAGGCAAGTACGACAAGGATAACAAATTCAAATTCACAACTGTTGACTGTATGTTCTTCTCCAAAATTGATGAAATTCATCGTGCATATGCTAATCCGGAGGGGACCAGTAGTGTTGCCAGTTCGGAGAACGAAATATGCGAGTACATTAATGAGCATAGGATGCTGGCTAATGTGCCATGGCATATAGTTGATTGTGTTCTCATCCATGTCAATATCAAAGAGGAAAATCACTGGATCTTGATTGTAGTGCCATTCACTGACAGGTATTCCTACTCTTTTTTTTTTTAAATTTATTAAATCTGCATATCTCCCTGTATGTTCCTCGTATTTCTATCCCACAAGGTCCGTATGAAATTTAATTTACCAACCTGTTAACCGAGCTAATGTAATATTCTTTTACGTGCAGGCGTTTGTACATCTATAACTCATACCGAGCTGCTGGTCATGATGCTGTTGTTAGAAGAGAAATACACATGATAGCTACCCTATTGCCACATCATCTACATTTGTCTCGATTTTACGAGAAACAAAAAGGCATCGATTGGATTAACCACCCATCATACAAGGGCAAACAACAGACTGATGACTTTCATGTCATGTATGTGAACGACTTGCCACAACAAGCCTCTGGTAGCATGTATGTCTTTCAACATCAGAGTTCCATTTTGTTTTTCTAAATTCTCAACCAATAATCATTTTTATTTTTTATTTTTTCAGGGATTGTGGTGTGTATGTTGCCGCATTTGCTGAATACTTTTGTTCTGGACGAGGCGTTCCATCTGAAATTGATGCAGAAACACTACGTAATAGATATGGGGCATTACTATGGGAATACGGATAGCAAAAGGTTGATTTGAATGCCTTCAGTGACAATGAACTGCCGCCAAGACCAGTTAGGCCTGCCATAGATTACAACGCGGTCGACACAGTAGTTGTTAATTAGTCCACTAGGTTTTAATGTAGAATAGTTTTTCATAGTACTATTTTGCTGACCATTTTTGTACATTTTGTTGTGTTGTTTTGGTAAGAAATGACAAATGGCAGTGTTTTTTCATCAATGACTTAACTAATTTCTTTCACGACTATTTTTTGTTTAAGTCTCCCATATTTTTATTTATCGTTTAATGAAAACAGCCTCAGGTGTATTTTCAATATATTCCAATGTTATATACCCACTATTCAATTCGACAAATTATTCCAGGTGAACTGGAATACTCTTACATTTTGAACACTGAAATACAGAGAAATACACAGAAATATAGTGAAATGTAAAAAACATATAGTGAAAATGCAAAAGGAAATACACCGAAATATAGTGAAATACAAAAAATCAGGGTTGTATTCCAGCACCTGCTTCTGGTTATTCCAGGCCTAATGCAACTTAATATTTCTTAAACATTTCACTTATTTTTCATTTTAATGTCCATTAACACCGAATTGTATGCAATATTATTAAGAAAATGAAGGACAAAAATTACAGAATACAACGATGAACCAAAACTTTCTGTATTTAATATTTTTGGGGATAAAGGTTTATTTTTTAAAAAAAACAATTACAATCTAAACATCTACTTCTTACGTGGCTCATTGGAACAAGAACGTCTATTGTGACCAAGACGTCCACAAGTACTACAAGCATTCCTACATTTACTAATCATCGTCTCCATTAATGGTTTATCTCGCTTTTTCTTTGGCCTTCCCGGGGGGCTCTTGTATCTTGGTGGAAAAACAACTTCATCGCATATGTGTTTGGGAATATTCCACTCACTCTCATTAGGCAGAGGATCCCCAGGCACATCATACATCTTAATCACTGTCTTTGGTTTGAATAGGTCAGAACAATATTCATCAGGCATAAGACTTTTACTCTTCAATACAGCCCATGCATGTGGACATGGTATCTCGTCCATTTGGAACATCCGACAACTGCATGTTTTCTTTTTAAGATCAATTATGAACCGCCTTGCCTCATTATTTACGGTATACACATATTCAGTTGATGGTTCAACCTAATCAAGAAGAAATGTGTCAGACCAGAATACATTGAATATTAACAACGATAAGTAATATGAAATACATGGAAATATACAATCCAAACAGAATTACTTAATATGAAATACATGGAAATATACAATCCAAACAGAATTACTTAAGTACCTTCTAAAATATGCTGAAATATATTTAAATATATGTAGGCAGACTTCAACAAAATAAACAGTAACATACCGTCATACGTAGAGATTTACATTCGTTTATTGATAATAATTGCTGGAATGCTTTCCCAAGTGTTGTGAATGTGTATGTACCGTTTCTCCTATTAGTGTAATTCCATCTCCCAAACATCTTCCTCACTTCTTCAAGAAAATCGAAAACAGGCAACTCTCTTGCTGCTACCAATTTTCCATTAATACATTCGGCTATATTTGACGTCATTGTCCATCCTCTGTTAACGGGTGAATACAGTCGAGCCCACTTTTCCCTTCCAGCATCCTCCAAGTACTCTTTTACCCGAAAATCAACCTTCTCAATCTTCTCCATCAGCTTGTCAAACTCAGCCTGTATGTATGCTTTTGCAAGTGCATAGAATACAAGACTCAATACTTCACCATTCGACTTGTATTTCGTGGTGACATTTTTCCATAAATGCCATAGGCACGCCAAATGTGGCACAGTTGGATACACTCTACTCACCGCCTTAATGATGCTCTCATGTCTGTCTGATACAACACACATGTTATCCCTATTCTCATAAGCTTGTTTGAAATTCTCAAAGAACCAGGTCCGAGACTTATCGTTCTCTGAATCTATCACACCATATGCTAATGGTAGAATATTACTTGCACATACATGTTTTGTGTATTATTACAGTGAAATATAGCATAAAGCATATTGGAAATACATTGGAAATAGAATGAAATACAACGAAATATACCAAAAACAGAAAAAAAATTGTATTTAAACATTTTGGCATCTACCTGCACCATCCAACGTGCTGGCTGATACAAAAGTACCGTTATATGTAGTTTTAAGGTGGGAACCATCTACTACAACTATTGGTCTACAACACTCGAAGCCTTTTATGAACGCTTTAAGTGCTATAAACAAATACAAGAACTTGTTTTGTTGTGATTTGTGCATTCTCACATGTGATCTAGGGTATGTTTTATCCAATATGTACACATATCCCGGTAACTTCTTGTATGATTCTGTTGGTTCCCCTCTTAATTCATTCATTGCCTTTTCTCTAGCCCTCCAGGCCGTCATATAAGAAACATCAACGCCATACTCATTTTTTTACGTCGTCTACTATATCACCAGGTGTATATTTCCTCTTGTGATTTGCTATTTTTGGCTTAACAACTGACGCACCAATCAACCAACTTGTTGCTTGCCTTTGGGAATACACTTTGTCCTTCAATGGACACGTATGTTCGTCATGAAAAGATCTCACTCTGAACATTTCAGAGTTCGCAATACTTGAAGCTCTGAATTTCCAACGACAATCAGTTGAACAACATACTAGAGTGTAACTACATAAACCAATACAAAAAAAGAACAGTCAGATTGAAGTTTCAAACACATACAAGACCCTAAATACATTGTCTATATATACTGAAATGGTTACATAATGGAATTAAATAATTCAAACAGTTCATATTTCACTGTATTTAATTAAATCCAACTGAAATGTATTGGCAATACAACAGTTTACGTCACTGTATTTCAATGCATTTCTTAGTATATTTCAATATATTTCATAGTATATTTCAATGTATTTCATATTTTTAGGTGACTAACATACCTTACGGCATTCGACCTCTCTGCCCTTAAATTGAATCTTTTGCAAATTGCATAATTCGCCATAACATTCTTCAGAGTGTCCTTATCTTTGTAGATTTGATCAACAAAAACATCCTTATGTTCCTTGTTCGAAATTATCAAGTCATCGTTGTTTTCAAATAAAACAACAGCCTTAGCACAATCCGACACATCCAAATCATTTGAATCAACTACGTCCATAGCATACATATAATCATTAAATTCAAGTTGAAACATATCGTCTCCAACTGCAGATTCGCCAGACACAAAATTCCCAAGATCATTATCAGTTATGCTAACGCACAACGGATATGCTTCAAATCCCCTGTTTTCTCTCTTAAGCTCAACATACACCCTTACTCCCATATTGTTGCGTATTTCCATTGTCATGTTGTCTCCTTCCACAACATATTTTATTGATATCATTTTCCTGCTAATATCAACACCTAACTGAATTGCTATAGTTTCAACCAAATCACCGTATGAACAATAATCTTTGAAGACAACTGCGTCTAGTTTGTAATCAACAAAGCAATTCTGTTCATTCCAAAAACCGGAGTGTCTGATCACTGTTGTTATGCTTGACATGTTTCGTTTTGATAATTCAACAAAACTAGAAGAATAGTGACTGCATTGGAAAAAAAAATTCATTGTTCCAATCAGAGAAGATTGAATCAAAAAACAATCACACAAATCATTGAAAATTTGAAACATACCTTTTGTAGAATCTGAAATACAAATCTGATCTTCACTAAAATTCCATATATACACTCGTTCGTATCTTATTGAGTGTATTTCAACTTGATTTTGAAGAATTCGAATGTAGAAAACAGAGCTCAAAGAGATTCTTCTGTAGTTGAATCTTTTTAGATCTTCAGTATTTTTTTTAATTCAAAACGTTTTGATTGTGATAAAAGTGGAGAGAGATACGCAATCTGTTATGGAAGAACATTCATTACGCGTAATTAATGGGAAGATTTAAACTGAATCCCTGAATTTAAAAAAAAAAAACAAACTTTCCATAAATACGGCCTAATTTTACTCACCAGTGTCGGACGTTCCATGTATTTCGCTATATTTCAAAAAAATGAAATACACGCGTTTCAACTAAAAACCAGCTACGCTTAGTAAATAACAATTTTATAGCTATTTCTTGTTACAAGCTACTAAAAGGTAGCTATTTATGTAAGTTATATATATATATATAGAAAATATGGAGTATATCTCTGATTTTTATACTTATATATGAAAGAAAAAATACAAGTTGTTTTATTCAAGCTCGTTTTTAAATCCTTGAAGCCCATAAAGTCAAACCGTATTCTAAGTTCCAAGATCAGTCAAAAACCAGCCTTCTAAGCCCTCCAATTTTAGTCCAGTTTTAGTGTTGGGCTTCCAGGCCCAAAATCCTTTACCAGAAAAATTATTCCAAGTCCAAGTCTCAACTGTCAAAATTTTTACCAAAGTCCAAAGTATTCCGATTGGTGCTTCTTTTAACCTTAGCCCAACTGTCTCTCCATAAATGTTAACAGCCTCATACTTGAAATGGAAAGGTTCTTTAATCAATTATCAAAGGACGTACCTACTTTGTTTTGGATTTAACACCATTTCCTTTAAGTAAATCCCATTTCCTACTGCTGCTTTTAAAATCGTGGCATTTGGAGGGAAAAACTAACTCTTGAAACCTCTTAAATTAAGGAAAGAATTATTAACCATCTTTGAAAAATCGATTTGTCTTGGTGACTTACCTAAATTGCTAAATATTTTCCTAAGCTCTAACATACATAATGGTTCCAATAATCACATATTCGGTACGTATTCAACATATATATGGCCAATATACATAAATGGAGAAGGACGGAGAATGAACTTTTAACTGATGAGCCTACCAAAACCATCAGTACCATTTTCACCCATTGGCTGGGCCTTCAAAGTATATTAGCTTCCTTTTCTATTCATTTCTCACAGACTCGATCAAGAAGGTTATTGGGCCTTTGGCCCAATGAATTTTGTGCAGTAAGAACCCCCCCCCCCCCCCCCCCCCAACAGTAGGAATGTTATGCAAGCAAAGAAAGAAGGGGATGTAAATTAGAAAGCATCCAAAATATTCCAAGTAAAGAGATGCATAACATGCCAATTGGTCAAAATAAAACAATCACTATGCTTGGAAGAAAATTTAGACAGGAAGACACATATTAATGTTTATGAACTGGAGTAAAAGAACAAATCTAGGATTCAAGGTTATGGGCCTAACATCACAAAGACCACATGAAACACAGAGAAATAGAAAAGAGAAACAGAGCCCAAATATGCAAATGGCATTAAACAGATCACAAAATTTTTATTCATAGGTATACACTCTTTCCTACATGAGATACCACAGATATACTCAGCTATAGAGATGCTAAAACAACACCAAAAGGAAAAGTTTCACTTTCTCAATCCTAATGCCACACAAGATCCAAGGAATTTCATGAATCCCAGGCATGGTAGGCATTAGGGAAAGCATAAGCTTAATCCCCAAGTGCTAATTTTCCTCCCTATTTATGTGCTAAACTTAGTGATATACAAGAGAAGGAATGTTTGTATACACAGATATACCAGGCCAAAAACAGGTCACAATCACAATTAACAAGACTAATAAGGTCCTAAGACTAAGTTCACAACCAATAGCCCAACTGAGTCTAAAAAAGAAGTAAGGGAAGGGAGAAGGGAAAAAGATGAAGACTTAGACTTCAATCAACAAACTGGACAACAATAGTAAGCAAAATTTCCCATGTGAAGATCATCAATCAAAAGAAAATCAAGTCTAGGTTCATGTTCACAAGTATAGGTAGTGTTTAGCAGCAAATTACAAAATTTCAGAGACTAACACTTGATCTTATATGACTTAAACAATATTTATTCCACATTCTTCTTTAAGGGAAACTACATCTCTTTTATAGTTAATGTTCTTAGCACAACCAAACCCTTTTTTAACAGAACAATTCATTCTCCCCTTGTGTTTATAGGAAATAGTCATCAAGATATATTGATGTACTCTATTCCAAAATCCATAAAATGACTCTTCCAAACAGCAATGATTCAACAATTAAATCATGATAGCAGACCCTTAAGAAGAGACATGATCAAATAATGTCATACATGAAATCTGCTCGCTTTATCAGACCTCAAACAAGACAAACTTTAATGGCATAGTACATAGCACAAGGGACACACATAGTTTAAACCCTTAGGCCATAAGTGACAAAGTTAGACTCTAGGAATTCAAGTAGTTAAGCAGTTCAAAATGGACCAATGTAAGACCTTCAAAACACCATCTCTTCTTAAAGAAATTATAACAAAAAAAAAATTGATCCACTCAAAGGATGAGGTGGCAGAAATGCCCCTTTTCAGTATATTTTAACGATCCAAATTTTAAAGAGTGATATGAAAGCTGTGCCACACACAAGACTGCCACAGGAAACTGTTACACTCACCAGACTAAAAGGACCAAAGGGCAAGCATGCCCCAGTTTGGAAAAATAGGTAATGTATAATACAGTTTAGACTAGTCCCTTCTATGGGCAGATTAAAAAAAAAACTTGTTTCAAGCAACCTCAACATAGCAACTTATGCCTTTATACTACTTTCACGAAGGAAAATAAACCTAACCTTGGCAAGAAACAACTAAGCCAATTTACAAAAAAAAAAAAAAAAGGAAAATAGCACAAACAGTTTGAAATCACATAGCAGCAGATTGGGTCAAACAAGATCAAAGTGAACTTCTTACACTTAACAGGTTTGGGGTTAGGCATATTATATGGGAACTTATTTAGCCAAGGAACAACTCTGCACTCTATGTTCATTCAACACACATTCATTTTTTTTCTTTAACTAAACATGATTCAAATGCAGGCTAAGTAGATTAATCAAAATCAGGACATATCTCATATAACACAAGCTCTTCCCTTCCCTTTTGGAGATGAGACAACAAACAGGCAGAGTGACTTTAGAGGTTACCTAACACTTAAACAAATAATTCACTACATAGAGCCATGTCCCATCACAGTTTATCAGTCATCTAGCACATTCACAAGTCTCCTAAGTAAGATTTCATATTGTCCTCACCAAGTTCTGCCAGGCTCCCAAAGGGATTCAAACATGAGTTCTTATTAGACTAATTAATTGGACTGAACATCTTTTCAGGAAAAGGAAAAAAAACATCATTGTTGCAAACTCCTCATATAAATTTTATTACACAGACCATAACATCAATAAACTACTGATCCCTTTTACTCTATGTGAACATCTTCACTATAAAATGAACCTCAACTCATCCTATTTGAATCAACTAGGCTTATTTCCCTTTGTTTAAATCCCTAACAAGCAACAGATCCTATCACTGAAATCCATACTTAACAGAGCTTTTTTAAAGTTTAGACAATTTCACATAGCTTCCAATATTATCTAAATCAGCCAACCAAAACTAAATGAATCTAAGTTATTCTTATTTAGCTAACAACCAAACAAACATTAGACACACGACTAAAATAAAAAGGAGAACTAACTTAAGCTAAACATGATAGGACTAAGCAACATCAAAGGATAATTAAAGTTGCAACTTTATACTCATAAACAAATAAATAGAAGAGAGGTTACCTTTTGCGAGTGCAACCACTGATCAAAATTCAAATTCGAAGATTTACTCCTCTAAACCCCAAACTCAAGCCACAGAACTCAGCAAAACAAGAACAAGAAGAAGAATTTTCCCCTTTTTCTTTTAAAATTCTTTACTTGACTCAGAAATTCCTTTAAAAGAGTTCAATCAAATTTTGAAAGAAATCTTTAAGTATTTCAAGTCTTAATGAGTATATTTTTTTCAGAATATCTCAAAGCCTGGTTTACAATAAAAGAAAAAAGGGCCCTTTAAATAGAAAACCCCAAACCTTCAAAACCTCCTCTCATTCGATGTGGGATAACTTCCCTTTTAGGGGTTTCCTCCTCACATCTACTTTGGAGGGTTAGGATAAGATGTAAAAACGTATGAACGGTTAGATTTTTCCCTCAAAAAGGTCGATATTCTAGGTTCCAAGTGAACTAATAGCAACTCGAGGTTCAAAATTCACAAACGACCAAAAAATAATTAAAGATTTGCAGAACATTAATGTTCAACATTCACAAAATAGAGAAAAACATGATAATAAGGATGAGATAACACCTCGTTTGGGTAGAGATAGGTGAAAATCGGAGGAGGCAATTAATGCTTTTCCTCAAATTGACCCAACCAAGCCTGTAAAAAGCCTTACTCGCGCTGTAGCTTTGCCAAAAATGGCAGAATGACGACATAAGAGAGTAGGTGGCCCCTCGGCGGCTAGGGTTTCACTCAAGGAAACCCTCGAAAGCCCCTTAAGGCTTGTTTGCCTTATCTGAGAAAAGGGAGAAAGGATTTGCCCTTATGCGTTAGTCATTTGGGCCAGGTCTGGCCCAGTTGGGCTAGACTCGGTCTATTTAAACAAAGAGAGGGGCAACCCGATATGCGAATATATTAATAAATAATATATTAATGCATATGAGTAGGTAAAAAAATATTGAGCACTAAACAATTTAATTAAAGATAAATAATCAATTAATTTAAAAAACACGACTGATTTTCACAAAATATTGAATTCGCAAGTATGGCCTTAATTGAATTAAACAATGAATTTTATTATTTCAATTATGGCCTATTTAACTAACTAATTGATTACTTCAATTGCAGCCATAATTAAACACATAATAAGATAACTATAAATATTATCCATAATTAATTATCTAAATTAATTATAGTGAATTTGAAAATTGTCCATATAAATTGATTGTGTAGAAATTAAAATTTGGGGTAAAAAAGATTATTCATTTTAATCGATCAATTTCCTTGAATTAAAATGGGATACAAATTTGCTGATTAATTTCTTATAATTTCGACAATTGAATAAATAACTATTTTCGGGTTGAAATTAGTAGAATGCATCCTTAATTGCTGTAAAAATAAATTTTAAATGGTGTATTATAGAAATTATTTTACCAAACCTTACAGGTAAAACATTATCTGCATAGTTTATAAAATCATTCTGATTTTGTAAGAAAAACACATATATTACCCCATTTAATATTCAAGTACTTTGAGCAATTAAAATAAATTATGGGAGGTCAAAAATTAGGTGTCAACAACTGCCCCTTCAGTGTTCGGGGATGTCGGGACCATTCCCGAGCAACGAAATTTGACTAACCTTGATTTTTGACTGACCCAAATCATATTTCCCCTCATTTTATGTAATTTTTCCAAAATATATGGCCGAACCCTAGCTTCTGGGTTTTCTACATATCTCAGGTTTTATGAGAATTCTGGCCATTTGTAGTTCGACATGATTATGACTTCTAAATGCATTTTAAACAAGTTCTCTGATCGTTCGGCTGTCAAGCTGGGAAGTCCGGTGTGATTGGTAAGAGTGTGACTGACTTTCTTGTAATGAGTCGCCCTACATATCCCTGTTCTTGGGAATCAAGTCACTTGTAGTTCGACTCAATCGGAGGAAAAAGGTATCCCTTATGAAGGAATCCCTTTATGTGTATTCTGGTGTGTGTCCAACCGGTTACGAAATAATAAAAACAAATCATGTAAGAAAATAAGTAGTTCTTTATGGCTGAGCATGGTGAGGAGTGATCTTCCAAGTCTTGGCCGGAGAGCTAAATTCTCATGGGCACCTTATCTCGATTGGCTGCGTAAGAAAAAGTTCCATGTTTGCTCCGCAATCTGTCTGGATTTGACTTGATCAACTTGCTCTGACTAGCAGCTGCAAATCTGCTTCCATCTGCTGAGTAACGTTTGATTTTTTGAGTGACGAATACTGCAGTCTCATGACAAGATTTATATCGTCTCATGTTTTGAGCGAATACTGTGGTATCCTGACCGATTTTCCATCAATTTTGTCTTTTGGGGGCGAATATTGTGGCCTCATGACCGGTTTTACATCGCTTTGCTGTCTTGTCATATCCCATAATTTATATGCATAGACTTCTTGGCAATTGAAATAAAAGCCGTCTTGGCAGATCTGTATGAATGGCCCTCTTGGCATGTTTGAATGAATAGCCCTCTTGGCATGTTTGTATGAGTTGCCCTCTTGGCATGTTTGTATGAATATCCCTCTCGGCAGCAAGAAAATAAACGTGCAATGGCCCCCTGGACAGTTTGTATGAATGGTCCTCTCGGCAGTTTCTATGAATGGCACTTTCGGCGGCAGGAAAAATAAATGTGCAATGGCCCTCTCGGCAGTTTGTATGAATGGCCCTCTTGGTAGCAGGAAAATAAATGTGCAATGGCCCTCTTGGCACTTTGTATGAATGACTCTCTCGGCAGTAAGAAAATAAACGTGCAATGGCCCTCTCGGCAGTTTGTAAAGGTAATGTAAATGACAGATACAACCCCTTTGGCTAAATCGTCTTTCTTTCGTCCTTTGTTCCGGCTATGACCCTCTTTGTCGGATATACCGTATTGTTTTACTATGACCCTTCTGGCCAAACACTTGCCATTGCGGCAACATCAATCAATTGGTAGCCTTTGTGGCTTAATATTTGGCCCTTACGGTATTCAAAACCTTTCATAGCCCTCATGGCTAAATATTTGCCCTTTTGGCATTCAAAACCTTTCATAGCCCTCGTGGCTAGATATTTACCCTTTTGGCATTCAAAACTTTCATAGCTCTCATGGCTGGATATATATATTCCACGAGCCGGATCTTAGCAGCGGTGTGGACCTTCTTTAGAGAAGTGTTTCCTACACATGGAGCAAAGTTAGAAAAAAGGATCATCTTCTATTGTCCTGGGGACCTGCACCAGAAATGGATAAATTTTTCCTATCTTAAGTTGATTCGTGTTACCAGCGCTATCGCATCTTCGGCTTTCTAGATCCGAAAACCCTTTAGCTCCGGTGTTTCGAAAGATAAACTTATTTTCAGTTATGCAAAAAAATCATTTTCGTAATGCTATAATAAGGGTATCTAATTTGTGAGAATTTTTAATTGTCATGACATGCGTTTTGAGTGAGGGAGAACCTTTCTTCAATGACTGGGGTTTTGCTTCTTTATGCGAAAATTTTGAGACATTTTCTCAAAAATTCTGCCCTAGTTTAAATCTCGATCCATCAATTCTTATGCTGAATCTTCCAGGAAATTTTGAGGTCTTCTCAGAAGTTCTGGCCCAGTTTAGAATTATGGGTTAGCTGAATGTCCTATAGTGGCTGACAGTGTGAATTTTTGAAATCCTCTCAAAAAATCTGCCCCAGTTGGGCATGCAGCAGTCCTTGCTTATTTGTGAAGTCCTATCTCTAAGGCTCCCTAGGGGTTTTCTTAGGTTTTTCTTTTGACGCGACCGAGCTCAAAGAGCACCTACGTATCCTGTCGCAGCAGGAATTCAGGCCGGATGTAGTTCAGAAATAAAATAACAAATTTTTGGTTTTACTAATAAAGCCACCGTGTTCCAAATGGACTGCCTACGTATCGCACTGTGGGGAAATCAGGTCATTGCGTAGTTCATATTACAAAAGGTGTTTTGTTTTATCCTATCTATTACAAAACGATTACAAGCAAAAGGAAACAACTAATATAAGCAAATGGAATAATGATTTCAAGCAAAAAGTACTATTACAAACTGCGAAGCTCCTTCTTCATACATAGTAGTGTTTCATTACATCTGAGTTGATTGGCTTCTCCCATTCTTGACCGTCCATTTCTGCCAATACTACCGCTCCTCTGGAGAGTACTTTGCGGATTACGTAAGTCCCCTGTCAGTTGGGAGCAAACTTTCCCTTATATTCCTCTTGATGTGGAAAATTCCGTTTGAGCACCAGTTGGACGATCTGAAAAAGTCTAGTTCTAACTCTTTCATTGAAAGCTCTTACCATCCTTTATCGGTATAATTAATCGTGACAGACAACAACCATCCTTCTCTTATCAATCAAGGCCAATTGCTCATAACGAGCTCGGACCCGTTCAGCATTGTCCAATTTTGCTTCCTAAATGATTCTCAGGGAAGGTATCTTAACTTCAGCGGGTATGACTGCTTCAGTTTCGTAGACCAGTAGGTATGGTGTTGCTCCTGTTGAAGTCCTGATTGTAGTATGGTATCCTAGTAGAGCATAAGGAAACTGCTCGTGCCAGCCCTTATGACTATCAGTCATTTTTCTCAATATCCTCTTGATATTTTTGTTGGCTGCCTTTACGGCTCCGTTCATTTGTGGCCAGTAAGCTGTCGAATTTCGATGGGTGACCTTGAATTTCTCACAGATATCCTTCATCAGGTGGCTATTCAAGTTTACTCCGTTGTCTGTTGTGATGGACTCGGGCACATCGAATCTGCATATGATGTGGTTTCGCACAAAGTCTACCACCACTTTCTTCGTTACTGATTTGTGAGACGTTGCTTCCACCCACTTGGTGAAATAGTCAATGGCAACCAAAATGAACCGGTGGCCATTCAAGGCTGCAGGTTCAATGGGTCCAACAACATCCATGCCCCATGTGACGAAAGGCCATGGTGAGCTCATAACGTTAAGCTCACTTGGAGGGACTTTGATCATATCACCATGGATCTGGCATTGATGGCAGCTTTGCACATACTTGCAGCAATCACTCTCCATAGTCATCCAGTAATATCCAACTCATTAAATCTTCTTTGCTTGTACGAATCCATTCATGTGGGGTCTGTATATACCTGCATGTACTTCTCCTGAAGTTTGGTGGCTTCGCAGGCATCTACACATCTAAGCAGACCCAAATCCGGCGTCCGTTTGTACATCACTTCTCTTTTTAGGAAGAAAACATTTGCCATTCTTCAAATGGTCTTCTTTTGACCATTTGTAATGCCTTGGGGTATTCCCGTCCTTCCAGATACATTTTTATTTCACTGTACCATGGCTTGCCATCTGGCTCAGCTTCCACATGCCAACAGTGGGCATGTTCTTCTTTCAAACTTATCCCTAGCGGGTCGATGTGACTGCTTTCAGGATGCTGGGTCATTGACGCTATTGTGGCTAGTGCATCAGGAAATTCATTCCGAACCCTTGGCGTGTGCTGAAACTCAATCTTTCTGAACTTCTTGCATAATCTCTGTTCCAGGTTCACATATGGTAAGATCTTTTAATTCTTAGTGGTTCATTTACCTTGCACTTGGTGAATCAGTTAGTCGGAATCTCCAATGACCAATATTTCATTGATGTCCATGTCTAGTGCCATTCTGAGACATAGGATGCAGGCTTCGTATTCGGCCATGTTGTTAGTGCAGCAGTACTTGACCTTAGCAGCAATAGGGTAGTGTTGCCCATTTTCTGATATCAAGACAGCTTCGATTCCGGAACCTTTGTAATTCACTGCTCCAACAAAGAATAATTTCCAGCCAGTATAGGATTCTGCTGCTCCTTCTTCTACAGCCAATGCCCGTTCGTCTGGGAAATAGATACGAAGTGGTTCAAGTTCTTCATCCACGGGGTTTGCAGCTAGTAAGTCAGCCAAAGCCTGTCCTTTGACGGCTTTCTGGGCTATGTATACAATGTCGAATTGACTCAATCGCATCTGCCATTTGGTCAACTTCCCGATGGGCATGTGCTGACGAAATATGTACCTCAAAGGATCCATCTTGGAGATAAGGTGAGTGGTATATGAAGAAAAATAATGCCTTAATTTCTGAGCTACCCAAGTTAGAGCACATCAAGTTTTTTCCACTAGCGTATATCTGGCCTCGTAGGCTATGAAATTTTTGCTCAGATAATAAATGGCACGTTCCTTTTTCCTTTCTTCATCGTGTTGTCCTAACACACATCCGAATGCCTTTTCAGCAATTAACAAGTATAACAGCAAAGGACTCCAAGGCCTTGGTGGTACTAGGACTAGTGGGTTGGACAAATATCTCTTGATAGTCTCGAATGCTTCGTGGCATTCCTCTGTCCATTTTGTAGGAGCGTCCTTTTTCAAAAGCTTGAGGATGGGCTTCATAATGATGGTGGATTGAGCTATGAACTGCTCGATGTAATTTAGCCTTCCTAGGAAACTCATGACTTCTTTCTTGGTTTGAGGAGGAGGCAGCTCTTGGATTGCTTTGATCTTTTTTGGGTTTAGCTCTATGCCTCTTCGGCTGACTATAAATCCCAGTAACTTTCCAGCCGGTACTCCGAACGAACATTTGGCCGAGTTCAATTTCAGATTAAACTTCGGAGTCTATTGAAGAATTTCCTTAAATGTGTGGTATGCTCCGAACTTTCTCTTGACTTGATAATGACATCTTCCACATAGAATTCAATCTCTCTATGAATCATGTCGTGGAAAATGGTAGTCATTGCCCTCATATATGTTGCACCGGCGTACTTGAGGCCGAAAGGCATTACCTTGTAATGGTACACTCCCCATGGGGTGATGAAAGTTTTCTTCTCCGCATCCTCTCTATCCATTAAGATCTGGTGGTAGCTGGCGAAACAATCTATAACCGATTGTAACTCGTTCTTGGCACAATTGTCTATGAGTATGTGGATGTTCGGGAGTGGAAACTTATCCTTGGGGCTAGCCTTTTTTAGATCTCGGTAATCCACGCAGATTTTTATCTTGCCATCTTTCTTAGGCACCAGGACTATATTGGCTAGCCATGTGGGGTAGGATGTCACCTCCACTACTCTAGACTCAATTTGTTTCTCCACTTCGTCTTTTATTCGGATACTCAGATCCGATTTGAATTGTCAGGTTTTTTGCTTTACTGGAGAAAAACCCTCATTGATGGGTAGCCTGTGGGACACTATGCTGGTACTTAGCCCCGGTGTGTCGGCGTATGACCACGCGAAGATTTCCACGTATTCCCTTAGCAAACTTATCAATTCCTCTTTGAGAGGAGCATCTAGGTGTGCACTTATCCTCATCACTTTGACTTCCTCTTCATCACCTAGATTTATGGCTTCCATTTTGTCCAAGTTTGGCTTCTGCTCATTCTCCAATTGTTCTACTTCTTCTACAAGATCCTGAGATAGCGTTGTGGTCTCATTGTATTCCTCATATTCTTCTTCACTTACGCTCTCTGACTCATTCGTTTCGCAGCATGTCATGACATTTAAGGTTGCTTTATTGTTTTTATTACTGAAAAGAAAATTCAAGGTGAAATATGTTAGTATAAAACATGCATGCAACAAATAAACAGTTTTAATAAACTGAGGCTTTCATTAATTTAAAAATATTAGGAGTACAAAATGTGGTCCTGGATTAGGTCAAGCCCTTTCCATTTTTGAAAATATTACGAGGTATGTAAGTGACAAAGAGGGTGAATAATTGAGCCTCGATCAGTCCTCCCCATTTTCAAAAAATAAATTCATCTTTCTCTACCGAAGAGCCAGTAGCGGGGTAGAGGTCCAGTTGGACAGCTGTTCGCCCGGTCCTGCCTCTATAATGCTGGGTGCTTCAGCACATTCTTCCAAAATCATGGAGCAATATTCCTCTTGGAATAGCATCCTTATCCCTTCTTCAATGTTAGCATCCTCAGGCATAGGCATTCTGTGGGGAAATGACTGGTAAAGATCTGGAATAGGTTTGTAGAGATCTGCAACCTCTTGTCTCTTCTTGGTAGGTATCTCTTCCTCTGTGGGGATGTAGCCAAGCCCAAAGCGAAAATTATCTTTAAGGATAGGAATGGGCTCAGTGATGCCTTGCTGACTCTTTCCCAAACCTTTTCCGGGTTGAAACCCGTTTAGGAGCATAGTGGAAGCAATCAGCTTATAAACCACTGGCATGGGAGTTTCCATAGAGTCTATCTTGTGGGTCGCTCCTACTAACTGCACGACATGGAAATCTGTTCCTTTGGGTGTGGCTTCAATGACAATTATGGAACTGTCTGGATAATTATGCGTGCTGGCTTCTCCGTGGATCACCACTTCATCTCCTTTCCAGACAAATTTTACAGATTGATGGAGCGAGGATGGTACTTCCCCTGCCATGTGGATCCATGGTCTTCCTAGAAATAAATTATAATTGGCCAGGATTTCCATGACTTGGAATTCAGTGATGAACTCGGCAGGTCCTATTTGAATATCCAAATCAAATACTCCAGTGGCGTTCACAACGTCCTCCGTCGAATGCTCTTATGTTAGTATGGCTTTGACGAACCTTTCCAAGGTCATACCCTAGCTGAGTCAAGGTGTATTCGGGGCAACTGTTAAGTCCTGCCCCATTGTCAATCAACACCCGGGTTACCACTTTATTGCGACACATGATAGTGATGTGCAATGCTTTATTGTGATTTATACCTTCCTTGGGAAACTCCTTTTATGTGAAGGAAATTTGATGTTCCTCCATAACATGGGCGATCATTTCGGCCAGATTTTCACTATTTGTTCCAGTCGGGACATGAGCCTCCTCCAACACCTTCATTAGAGCCAGGCGGTGTTGGGGTGAACTTTGCAGCCATGCTAGCACCAATATTTGGGCCGGTGTCTTCTTTAAATACTCAATAATGGAGTATTCTTTCGGCTGCATTCGACGCCAAAAGTTTTCAGTCTCACCTTCAGTGATAGTCCTTTTCTGATTACCCTCCTTTCGGGGTGCCCTTTGGGCTAGGTCTTCAGGAGTATAACATCTCTCTTATCTTGTGATACCATGTGCGGCAGCCGCTTAGACCACAAACTCTTTCTGAGGCGGCGCCGGAGTCACCTGAGTAATATGTGCTATCACTGGTACAAGGACTAATACCTTGAATTGCGGGCATTCCTGTAGGGATAGTGACGCTACCGTACGCCCAAGTTCTTTCACAGATGTATGGATTGTGGGCCTTCCTGCAACCCAGTCTTCTTCTCTCTGAATCATGTGAATCACATTATTGCCATGGTTCGGCAACATATTGGTGTTCACATTTGGAGGGGCCGTTTGGAGCACAATTTCTTTTCGGTTAATCATATCCTGTATTTTGTACTTGATATTAATGTAATATTCAGTACTGTGCCCTATGCTATTGGAGTGATAGGCACATGTTTGGTCAGCTAAGTAAAACCAATTTTTTGGATCGGCAGCTTTCGGTGGAAGCACTTGAATCATTCCAGCCGCGCTTAACCTTTTGAACAAATTAGTCCGAGATTCCATTAGCGGAGTGAATACTCGAGGGGGTTTCTTCTTAAAATAGGGATGTGGCGCATTGTAGGCATTCGGTGGGGGTTGATTCTGGTAGGTATAGGGTCGGTTATGTTGTGGGGTACAGTAATTGGGTGGGAGAGTCTAATAATTTAGCTGTGGAGCTTGGTAATTTAGGGGGAGGTGATTGGAAGGTATTTGGTGGAGCTTGGTAGTTTTGGGCTGGTGATTGAAAGGTTGGTTGTATGTAATATACGAGCACCGAGTTGTAAGGGTGGGCTACATAGGTATTTCGAGCAGGTGAAGCGTATGTTCCCATCGGGAAATCTTCCCTTCTTTTGGGTTTAGGGCTGTGGGATATGTTAGCCACATCTTCTTTCTTCTTATGCATGAACCCGATTGAACTTAACTAGCGGATTTTCCAGTCATGCTTATTATCCGGCCAGTTTTGAGACCGTTTTCTATGGCTTCGCCCATTTTGACCAATTCAAAGAAAGGTCTCCCTGCCATTGAAAGTATTCTGTCGTAGAAGTCTGTTTCTTGTGAACGGATAAAAATTGACACAAGCTCTTCCTCACCCATCAGATGTTGTATCCGGGCAGCCTCCGTTCTCCACCTGCTTGCATATTCACGAAATTTCTCGGTGGATTTCTGTTTCACTTTTTCCAGATAGTACCTACCTGGTACTGTCTCCATATTAAAACAGAATCATTCTATGAAAGCAGCAGCCATGTCTTCCCATGTGACCCAGCAGCGTATATTTTGCGCCGCGAACCATTCTGAGGCTTCTCCTATCAAGCTTCGACTAAACAACCTTATAATGAGCACTTGATTATGTCGGACGCCGACCAACTAGTCTCAATAGGCCCGCAAGTGCGCTTTTAGATTGCCGTCCCGTTAAATAATCCGAATTGGGCTACTTTGAAGCCTTCGGGTAAATCCAAATTGGGATGCATGCACAAATCGTCATGGCATAGACCTATGCCAATGAGCGTGGTCTTCATAGATAGCTCCAATATTGCGATCATTTTTTGCTCAAGCCTTTCTTCCTGTTTTTCCTGTTTGACTTTCCACGCCTTTTCCATCTCTTCATAGTGGTCAATTTCTTGATCGGACGAGAAGGCACCTGGTGTGACAGGCATGTGGAAAGAAACAACAGGGCGAATTCAGGTAATCAGGGTGCTTTTATCAGTTAGTAGTGGGGTGATGCTTGGTTGTATAGGGGTGCCAGGTTGGGTATTTTGTGGTGCTGGCTAAGATGGGATAGAATGGGCAGCCCCGAGAATTCGGTTGGTGTTAAGTGGTGGTAGGGTGTGGCCTGAGGCACCAATGTGTCCATCAATCGGGGTAAACGACATGGTAGTCACAATAGACCTAGCGGGGATGTGATTCGATAATGGTGAGTTCAGAGATGGAAAAAATGGTGTAGTCATTCTTTCCTCAGCAGGGGCCTCTCGGGCACCATTAGCAGTTTTTTTTCGTGCCACCTCCTCTTGAAGGTGGGCGATCTTTTCAAACATCATTTTCATGACGTCTTCAGTAAGTGATGACTCAGGAAACTCTCGCAGAGGTGATTCTCTGAGAGTGATATCAGTTGGCGTAGTTTCGTTTCTCGAAGTGTCAGTCATTTTCTTTTTGCCTTTATCTTATGGGGATAAGGATGCTATTGCAGCTTTAGACCTTCTGAAGTATGCCAGTGTGAACACGAATCAACTTCTCTTTCTATAAGAAAATAATAACTCAAAGGCAAACAAAGTTAGTTTTATTAGAATAAAAGAAAGAAAAGCAAGATATCATACATAAATGGCAGTTTAAAACACTTAGCACAGAAAAGATCATATGTTTGATTCTAATGATCAGTTGACCTCTTATACTGAGTTTGGGGGACTTGTTTTGCGTGAGTGGGATATAATATTTATAATATATAGGGACCGAGTCTTACGTAGACTGACTACATATCCCTCCGCGGGAAATCAGGCCCTTCTGTAGTTCGGTTTACATCCAAATAAACATAAACCTACCTGATCCTGGTGATAAGGGCACCTTTTATGCGTGAAAGCCGGAGGGCAAGGTGGAAATATATCGAAGCAGACACTGATTATCCTTTTGCTTTGGAATTTGATCATCATCTCCTCATTCGTAACCTGTTGAGGAGAGACTCGGTAGGGACAATCCAATGCTTTGATCGCAATAGCCCACTATTCGGATAAAGCTGGCTGAGCATACTTCATTTGCTCTATGAGCTCCTCCTGAGCATACTTCATTTTCTCTATGAGCTCCTCCCTAGGACTTGATAAAGCAACATAAGCACTTTCCTCTTTAGGGTTTGACGGTGCAGCAGAGGTTTCTTCCCTTTTTACGTTCGCAGGCGCAGCGGAGGCAGCCCCTTTTGATGGCAATGTGGGCTCCTGTGGGTTCGATTCCATTTCTTCTTCCTCGGACTCTTCCAGTATCGGTATGTACTCGGGAAGAATCCCTTTTCCCTTGTCAAGGACGTTTTCTCCCTCCAATAATTCATCTGCCTCCTTGATCTTGGCCTTTACCATCCGGATTTGCTTCTTGAGATCTTGAATCTTTTGTCGCAGCGAAACCTCCTTCTTCTTCATGACCTCGAGCTCAGGTGTAGTTTTGTTGTTCATCTTCAGATTCTAAGAAAATTGTTGGGCTTAGCGCAGGTATTTTATTCATTGTTTTCCTTTGGGTGAGTGGACAGTATTTGAGATCAATTGAGCATTTAAACGCAACATATGAAGCAGATAGAGTCACACAAAGCAGTTCATAAGATTATACTACGTGCGCTCTTAAACATAACTAAACGTTTTGAAACAAAAATGTGCCATTTGAACCAAACCATTGCTCCATAATCATTAATGATAATGTTCTTCCCCGTATAGGTACAAAAGATAAAGTAAAAACCGTGCATAAAAATTAATCAACAGAAATGTCCTCCAGAGGTGGATGATGAAGCCTGATCCCTATCAGTCTTGGCTTTCTTGGCATTTCGGAGGGTGGTCTGGATGTGAAGATGGGCTGACGTCAAAGTTGCTTCCATAAGAAACCCTTTATTTGTGAAGGCCAGTAGAGCAACATTGTCTAAAAGCTTCTTCATTCGGTCGTCTAGCTCAACTAAACAATCATTGGTAAGCTACAACTCATGCCTCAGACTTTCTATGACTGCCTTGTCATGCTCAATTTTTTCCAAATATTTAGCATCTCAGTCGTCAGCTCTTCACTGAATTAGACGGGCTCGGATATTGGCTTGTGAGTCCTTGTCTTGAACACAGCTATAGAGAATAGGCCTAGGAGGAAGTGTGCCTTGCAAGTCGGCCCTCAGCCAATCCTTATATTCTACGACACAACCCGGGCGAAACCTATCCTCAGCCAAGGTTTCAGGACCCCAGATCATGCGACCCTCCTATACTTAGACACAATCTAATGCCCTTGGTGGTCTATCAATGTCGTAGTCGATGATGAAATCTCCTATGCCTCCAATCTGGAGTACGACTTGGATTCTCCCAAATTGTCTTAGGACTCGGGTTGGAGCATAAGGGAGAATCCCTCAAATTCCCAGAAGCGGCACAAATGGACACTTTCTTCCTAACTACAACCTCGGTGGACACGAAGTCATAGAACATTCATTGAATGCTTTCTTCCTTCATCCTGGAGAAGGTTGATACGCTCAAATTACACCTATTAATGGTATAACGCAGACGTTGTCAAATATAGTAACCCAACAAGGTTGTGGTCGAATCCCACAGGGAATATGGTGTTAAAAGGTTACTAAAGTCGTAGATGCTAAGTTCTAGGTCTAATGTCTTAATCCGATAATTTGTGTAAAAGTTGGTTGTTTCTATGACTACTTGCTAAACTATTGCTTTGGTGGAAATTTATGGTAAAAGAAACTAAGGTTGTGTCCCCGTTAGATAGGGTGTATGATCATGGGTATTGATCTTGATATACTTCTAATGGATCATTATATGAATGCACTTAATCTCTATGTGAATCTCTACTATTTCCCAATAAATAAAGATTATATCTTTCTATGATTTTCCCAAATATAATAAAGTGACTGTGAAGAACGATTAATCACGCCAAGTAAATTCTTCTTATTCCTAAGTGAATTTATTAAATAAAGTTTAAAGCTTTGAGTTCTTGTTAGTTATTCATACCAACCCTAATTATTTTCCCAAATAAATTAGGATTTATGGCTTTAATCAATGTTTGCAACCATTAATTATGAATGAAGAATGAAGAATAATTAAACCCTAATAATCCATTATTTATATATCAATCACAAACCCAATAACAAAACACCCATCATTGGGTTCACAACCCTACTAAGGGATTTTAGTTACTCATGACAAAGAACAAGAAATAAGAAATTGAAGAATTCATAATTGCTTACTTTGGAATTAAAGAGGAATTGATAATACTTGAATTGATGTTTGAATCTTCAAAAACTAGAGAGTATTTAATATTCTAAGTCAAGAGAGAGAAAAAATATAATAACTGATAACTATTAAAACCCTACAATGACTATTTATAAGTTTTGGAAATACAAAAGTTACAGATTTGCACTTTGGTCCCGTCATCACAAAATACGGTCCGTAAACCAGTTTACGGACCGTAAAGTCTATTTACGACACAGTCGTCCTTCAATGGTGAACTATTTCCTTCTTTTGAAATACGGACCGTAAAGTGGTTTACGGTCCGTAAATTGCATGATCGTCTTTCACCTTGCCAACCTCAGACTTTCTGCCAGAAGCTTGAATGATTAAATACGTGATGGAATACGGACCGTAAACTGAAATATGATCCGTAAACTCAGCTCGTAAAGCACCATCTTCTCAGCTTGACTTTCTGTTTCTGAGATCCTTTAATACGCCCATGGAATACGGCCCGTATTGTAGAATACGGACCATAAACTGCATTTACGACCAGATTTTGCCTTTCAACTGTCATTATGCCAAATCTGTTCCGTAACCTGAAAAAACACTAAAAACCACGTAAAATCAAATAGGCTTGCTTAAAAACAAGTAAAACTTATAGCCAAAAAGCATCGATTGTGGCGTAAAATCACGCCACATCAACACCCCCAACTTAAAGCATTTGCTTGTCCTCAAGCAGGCTATACCACGCAACGACTCAATCTACACCTAGACTTCACAGAATAACAATGTCTACATTGGTTTTGGCTCGGAACTTCTGGGATGCATGTTTTCCTTCAACTGATCACCCCACCTGTCTATTGTAAAGCAATATTACACCACTTAAGAACGTTATGACTAACCATGAAGCTTCAATACATGACATTACATTATCGAACATATTATCATGAACACAAACGCTACTTTCGGTGGTCACTTTATTTTGTTCAATTCTCATCCTTATGCCCTCACATAGTCCAAAGAATGTCCCAACACACATATATACGACAAGAATGGGACGAAGATGAAAGAGAAGAGAAAAACACTCAACACTCACAAAGAATTCATATTTACACATGCAAATACCATAGGCTTGCCCTTATTTTCTATGTTCTCATCCTAGGCTCGTTCGGTTGTGATCATATTAGGACTTGTTTCGGCTTGTAATGTAGGCTTAGGGACGGGTAGGATACTTTTTAGGTATTAGTAACTCACCCTCCTTGACACTACAACATCTCTTTACCTTGATTCGCCTCTTATCTTTCTAGCCCCTTCTTTTCTTTCACGTTTTCGACCTCGATGTGGTTTTATTCCTATCCAACTAGCAATTATTTTTGTGTTTCAATTTTCTGATGATTTGTTTTTTTTATATACAGTATCAACTACCACATCGACTCTCTACTAACAAAATTTCACCACCCCCCAACCTTTGTTCTCAACATCTACTTCACATTTAATTTACCCCTAACTTAGGCGTTTTGCCTCGTCTATCTAGTAGCATCAAGGAGGAAACGGGTGCAAAGGTGGATAATTTTCACAACGGGTGAGGTTTCATTCGGCTAGCCAAGAAAAAGGTAAAAAAGGCTCAAAAAGGGAAAACTAGTGATATTTTCAGCTTTTGGTGAGGCTTATTTAGGCAAAGTGACTTATTAACACAAAGAAAGCCTAAGATCATTTCACAACCAAACTAACTTTCGGATTTCAAACAAGACCAACCAGGCAAGTTCTAGATTATACATGCGTAAACAGAATTAAACTAACAACTCACACACACATCGGCATAAGGACAATCATTTTTACACTTGTGACCTCCTAAGTAGTCATTCATCCCACACAACACCCCAATAATCACAATGTCATATAAAGAATCAATCATGTCGGACAATAACTGTTCTAAGTATGCATTTTTCAAAATTTCTGAGGGGTCCATATTTTCAACCAACTACAACACATGCCATCAGTTACAAAGTAACACCAAATAAGTCAAAATTATTCTATTCAACCTAAGCAACATCCTAAACATGCCAGTTTCAATAAAATAAAACCCCCCTCAGGAAAAGAACTCTGGCAAAGAAAAGCCGAGGGGGTTCCTAAACACATATTTACACTACCCTACTATCAATTAGTCCCACCCCCAACTAAAGAATCAAGCACTGTCTCAGTGCTTCAATCATAAGAACGAGGGAGCAAGAAAATGGTACCTTGATACTGTGAGCATCTCATAGCTGGTTCGCCGCATCTGGTGGTTGACTTGAGGACTCTTCTGGTTGGCGCTGCGGCTCAACTAATGACTGAAAGATCGCCTGCTGCAGTTCCTTCTTTTCAGTCTTCCTTAATCTCATGGCCAACTCCTCCGGGTCCTCAGATTACTCAAGGACCCTCTTTCCAGTACCGCGAACATAAGGTTCGGCATCCTCCGTCTCCTCCTCAGAATCAAGCAAATCTAGCACCTTAAAAATAGTAGGCAAAATGGGACGTGGTGCTGGTGCTGGTGCGGCTATCATCCCATGCCCCTTGAGTGTCTCAAGCTCCTTTTTCAGCTTCTCCAACTCGCTCCTCAAAGAACTAGACTCCCCACCGGGTGCGGTCTGCTCTCGAGTCAACAATCTCGCCTCAAAGCTGTCAAGTCTAGCTTGATACACCTCGTGCTTTTTCTCAAACTCAACACGGATCTCTGTGCTCGCCTCAGCAACCAGCTGCTGCACTACTTTCACCACCTTTGGCCTGAATTGTTGCAAGATTTTGTCTACTTGCCTTTCGGTCCGCACCGCTTTGATTACAATCTAGATATAGTTAGCAGGGCTGAAGTGCAGAAACACCAGCTCTGGATCAGCAGGCTCGGCTGTCGCAGCAGCCGTGGCAGACCCCGAAGGAGGACCCTGTGTGGCCGGAAGTGGTGGTAGAGGTCTTGCCTTAGAAATACCTAGTGTCGCTGCAGCATCCTGTGTATGGACAGTATCTGGAACACCTGTAGTGGGAGCCTCAGGCCCAGTAGTAGCAGCACCAAACTCGGACACTACTGGATCAGTCCCATAAGCATGGCTCGGACTCAACTCTAACTGAGTGTCGTCGTCATCACCGGACTGATCTGCCTCCCGGTCCTTTTTCCTTATCACCTTGTTTTTCCTCCAATCCCCTACATGCGCAGCTGTGATGCTACCATCCCAATATGGAAGCTGAATTATCCTTGCCCGTTGACACAATGTCGTGATAAGACACGGAAATACCATGTTCTGGTTGGGCTTGTGTGCCCGCACATGCAGCTCCTCAGCTATCAGCTCCCCAATGTCCATCGGGTACCTTGACATGAACGAGGCAATAGTGACTGCCTGACTAGTGGACAGGGTATCATCTGCCTATGTTGGAGTGATCCTGTACTGCAGCAAGGTCCACCAAAATTTAGCCTCTGTGGACAAACAGCTTTTAGTGATCTTGACATTGCCATCAGTGGTCCATTTTTGCTCATGTGGCTCCGACGTTATAATTGCCGCAGTCCATTCCCGGATGGATTTCTTGTCCTTCCTGTCTCGTTTATCCAGGAACAGGCTAAGATCAGTAGGAGCCACAAAATCATCACCGAACAGGACCCTGTTGATGGCCTTGGAGGAAATATCAACCAGCGAGTTCCGGACTGTCACATTCTCCAGCATGGGAATCTGGTGCCAAGCACGACTCGACTTTTTCATCGACATCAAGACGTCCCCATAGGAGGCATATAACTCCCTGATAATATGCGGAGCATATTCTCCCGGCTCATGAGTGAACGCATCTAACTTGTACCCTTTGATGGTATCATCCAGCTGTGGGTGATCTGAAATACCATAAAATATCAGCTGCCGTTCTTCGAATATTTTCCGGGACGGCTATCCACCAGTCTCAGTCCCGACCATCAGTTGGTCATACAACTCCTTTGACCCCTTTACCGAGAACCGCAGCTTCTCTTCCTCCAGCCGTTTGGTCCTTACGACCAGCTTACGACCCTTAGGCGGCGTCCCATGAACCGGATCACTGCCTTCACTCAACCCTGCTGAGTCGCTCTCTGGTGGAGTTCGGGTGGTATCCCCCCTGCTTGATATTTCCGCGTCGCAATCCCCCTCTTCAGACTAGGAGGCTTCTCACGTAGACTTGGACGGGGTCATAGGTGAGGGCTGTGATGTGGTTGCCGTTGTGTCTTGGGTGGGGCCCCCCCTGACTTTTGGTGGTGGTATCACCTCGGCGTACTCGGATGCTGATTGTTCCCCTTCCGAAGTGGAAGGTTCATCTATCAATCTTGAATCCGAGTGCACTTTCTTTTTCTTGCCCGTGCTTTGGGCCCCCGCTTTCGTTGCTTTCCTTTTCTGACCCATTCCTGCAAAAGACACCACATATTAGTTACCATGGAACATCCAACCAAAGGTAAGATAGTTTGACTATGCACAAAATATTTGTTCTGTCTGTGGTCGTAAAAACAAAAGACGGACCGTAAACTGGTTTACGGTCTGTAAAGTACGATCGTAAACTGAGCATTTGTAGTGGATAACATTCTGTCCCATCCTGTAATCTTAAATACGGACCATAAACTGAAATACGGTCCGTAAAGTTAGATCGTAAACTGGGATTCCTTTTGGATAACATTTTGTCCACTTACATGCTTAAATACGGGCCGTAAATTGAAATACGGTCCGTAAAGTGCAGTTGTATTTCGCACCACAGACATACATATTCTGATTTCAAAATTTCATTTCACATCTCGGTTTCACATTTGTGTTCGGGGATTAGGTTACTTAGACTTCACCCATTTTCTACAAATTATGCATAATTCCCACAAGAGTCAAGTTATTGGTGGGCAGACCAAAACTTCAAATATTGAAATTTAAAGTATGGAATGCCCTCCAACCCATTTGGGTTTTATTAACAATTACCCACGAGAATTAAAAGAGATTGAACACCTCTATCCCCTCACAAGATCATTAACCAATGTAATTAGGCATTTAATTTCACAAACCCAGTCTAAACAATCAGTTACCACCAAGTTCAAGTTCACAGATATAAAAGAAGAATGGGGAGCATCAATCCTACCTTTCAATGATGAATCAGACCACTATAAGCACAGATGTTTAGAGCACCACTGCAATCACAAACGAAATTAAACCTAGGGCAGAGAAAGATTTCGAATTCTTAGTGAGATGGGTTTTGTTGGTTGGTATGAGTTGTGTATTTATCGTGTTGAGGAGTATGGAAAGTGATGGGTGATGGTAGGAGATCGTGGGGGGTGAGGGGAGTTATGGAGGGAGACGTGAAGGTGAAAGGAGAAGTAATGGAGGGAAGTCGATGGGGTGTTTGGTTTTTCTGCCCTTGATTTAAATCGTGTGGGTTATATTTAAACCGCTGCTTTAATTTTTTTTTATATCTCTAAATACGGTTCGTAAAATAGTTTACGACCCGTATTTAGAGTAGTTGATGAAGGCAGAACACTACAATGTTGCATATTAGTTTACGATCAGGTTTACAGACCGTATTGTGAAATACGGTCCGTCCTCCATGGTCGTAAACTAGCATGTTACTTACAGTGCTCACTGTTTGGTAACAATGTTAAATACGGCTTGGTTTACGGGCCGTATTGTGAAATACGGTCCGTAAACTTCAGGCGTATTTTGCAATGTTGCTAAACAGTGTCTTACAACTGAACTTACCTGCTTTTCAGCAGAATTTTTCTGTGATCTGTTCCTGCACCAAAACAACCATTACCCTATATGTAATAAAAAAAACAAAAGAAAAATAAACATTACACTCGGGTTGCCTCCCAAGAAGCGCTTGATTTAACATCGCGGCACGACGGTGGTGACCAATCACTCCTTATCTTGGTACACCAGATCATTGTTCGTTCCGAGGTGTTTCAACCTGTAGCGATCAACAATCCTATCCTCCGAAATCATGCCGTGATAGTGCTTCAATCTCTGCCCATTCACCTTAAATGTCCGAATACCATCTCCGGACTTCAATTCAACCGCTCCATGGGGGGAAGCACCTATCACCTCAAACGGACCAGACCACCTGGATTTAAGCTTACCCGGTAGCAACTTCAGCTGAGAGTTAAACAGTAATACAGAGTCACCCTTGTAGAACTCTCGCTTCAGAATCTTCTTGTCATGGTATTGCTTCATCCTTTCTTTATAAAGGGCCGCACTCTCATATGCCTGGTACCGAAATTTTTCCATCTCATTTAATTGAAACAACCGCAGCTTGGTTGCTGCCTCTCAATCCATATTCAGTTTCTTCAGCGCCCACATAGCTTTGTGTTCAAGTTCAACCGGCAAGTGACAAGCTTTCCCAAATACAAGCTTGAAGGGTGAAGTCCCAATTGGAGTCTTGAAAGCAGTCCGGTATGCCCATAGAGCATCATCGAGCTTGCGGGCCCAATCAGTTCTATTGGCGTTCACTGTCTTTGCTAGAATACTTTTAATCTCCCTATTGGACACTTCAACCTGTCCACTTGTCTGAGGGTGATAAGGCGTTGCCACCCTATGTTTTACACCATATTTCTCCATCAGTCCCGCGAATGCTTTGTTGTAAAAATGGGATCCACCATCGCTGATTATCGCCCTTGGAGTACCAAAACGAGTAAATATGTTCTTCTTGAGGAACCCCATAACACTCTTGGCCTCATTATTGGGTAAAGCCACCGCTTCTACCCATTTTGACACATAGTCTACAACTACCAAGATGTATTTCATGCCACCAGAACTCACAAAAGGTCCCATAAAGTCAATCCCCCATACATCAAATACTTCCACCTCCATAACAAAATTCATAGGCATCTCTTGCCTTCTGCCGATATTCCCTTGCCTTTGACATTGATCACAGGACCGCACCAAAAGATTAGCATCATGAAAAATGGTCGGCCAGTAATAGCCGCACTCAAGTACCTTGGATGCAGTCCGGTTTCCGCTATGATGACCCCCAACAGGAGAGTCATGGCATGCCTTTAGAATTGCTATCACTTCACTTTCCGGAACACAACGCCGAATGATGTTATCAGCGTATGTTCGGAACAAATAAGGCTTGTCCCAATAGTATTGCCGAGCATCCCGCAAGAATTTCTTCTTTTGGTAAGTCTTGATATCATCGGGAACTATACCTGTTACCAAATAATTGACAATATCAGCATACCACGGTGCTACCTCCATCGACACAGCCAACACCCTTTCATCTGGAAAAGCATCATCGATATCAAGCTCATTAGAAGGTCTCCCAGCTTCTTCAAGCTGAGAGAGATGGTCAGCCACCTGGTTTTTAGTGCCCTTTCGGTCCTTCGCCTCAAAATCAAACTCTTGCAGCAATAGCACCCATCTGATCAGTCGCGGCTTTGCTTCCTTCTTTGCCATGAGGTATCTCACGGCTGCATGATCAGTAAAAACCACAACTTCGGACCCCAACAAGTAGGCCCGAAATTTCTCGAAGGCAAACACAATGGCAAGCAACTCTTGCTCCGTCACTGTGTAATTCATCTGTGCAGCATTCAGTGTTCTGCTAGCATAATAGATCGGGTGCATAATTTTATTGTGCCTCTGCCCAAGCACAACACCTATTGAAAAACCACTAGCATCACACATCAGTTCAAAAGGTAGGGACCAGTCAGGAGCAACAATAATAGGAACAGTAGTGAGACGCTCTTTTAATTCCTCAAACGCCTTCTGGCACTTCTCATCAAACACAAATTTAGCCTCTTTTTCAAAAAGCTTGCACAATGGATTGGCAACTTTGGAGAAATCTTTGATGAAGCGCCTGTAGAACCCAGCATGTCCCAAGAAACTTCGGACACCTTTGACTGAGATAGGTGGAGGAAGTTTTGAAATCACATCAACTTTTGCTTGATCGACCTCGATTCCGTTTTCAGAGATTTTGTGACCGAGGAAGATTCCTTCCTTCACCATAAAATGGCACTTCTCCCAGTTTAGCACCAGATTGGTCTCCTCACACCTTTTTAGCACTTGACCCAGATGGCCAAGACAATCTTCAAACGAGTCACCCACCACAGAAAAGTCATCCATGAACACCTCCAAGAAATCCTCTACCATGTCAGAGAAGATTGACATCATGCACCTTTGAAAAGTGGCTGGTGCATTACACAAACCAAACGGCATCCGGCTGAACGCAAATGTCCCATAAGGGAAAGTAAAAGTGGTCTTCTCCTGATCCTCCAAAGCGATGTTGATCTGATTGTAGCCCGAATAACCATCAAGGAAACAATAATAGGAACACCCTGCTAACCTATCAAGCATCTGATCAATGAAGGGCATAGGGAAATGGTCCTTGCAAGTGGCTGTATTGAGCTTGCGATAATCCATGCAAACTCTCTATCCGGTGACAGTTCTGGTCGGGATCAACTCATTCTTTGCATTCGGCACAACAGTGATGCCGCCCTTCTTAGGAACACATTCTTTGCATTCGGCACAACTCATCCATTTACTATCAGCAATTGGGTAAACCACTCATGCATCCAGCCATTTGATGATTTTTTTCTTGACGACCTCTTGCATATTTTCGTTCAGTCGCCTCTGATGCTCTACCCTCGGTTTGCTACCCTCCTCCAACTGAATTTTGTGCTCACAGATCCCAGATAGAATGCCTCGAATGTCTGCTATGGTCCAACCAATAGCACGCCTATACTCCCTCAACACCTCCAAAAGCTGTAAAATCTGCTCCTCAGTCAATAAGGCTGAAACAATCACCGGTAATGTATTGTCCGGACCAAGGAACTCATATCTCAGGTGTGATGGGAGCTTCTTAAGCTCCAACTTAGGTGGCTCAATGATCGAAGGCTTTGCTGCAGGAGTTGTTCTATTTTCCAGATCAAGATTCAGCTTCTTTGGGTGGTATGTATATGAGCCCAACCCAACAGGTGAATTAACTGTCTCCTCATAACCTTCCATGTCTTCAGCATCGAAATTCATCAGAATACCAACTAAAGCCTCACCCAAACTCTCTTCTTCCATCTTGAACTCCACTCCTTCATCAACAACATCGAATGAATCAATTACCGAAATACTCTCATAAGCACTTGGTAACTTCATCCCTTTGCTAGCCTGAAAAGTCACTTCTTCATTGTTGACTCGGAACTTGATTTCATTTTTCTCCGAATCCATCAAAGCCCTCTTTGTAGCAAGGAAAGGTCTCCCCAGAATGATAGGAATGTCCCGATCAACAGCACAGTCAAGAATCACAAAATCAGCGGGCAACAAAACTTCACCAACCCGCACAATTACATCATCAACCACCCCAACGAGTCTTTTGATAGACCTATCAGCCATCTACAACCTCATCGTAGTCGGCCTTGGCATCCCCAAACACAATTTTTTATATATAGCAAGGGGCATCAAATTTATACTCGCCCCATTATCACACAAAGCACGAGCAAAATCATGGTGCCCAATAGAACAAGGAATGGTGAACGCCCCAGGATCTTCCTTTTTCTGCACAGTTGTAGTTGAAATGATGGAACTCACAGTGTGAGTCAAACTCACGGTTTCATGTTGAACCGTCTTCTTCTTAGTCAGCAAATCCTTCAAATATTTTGCAAAACCGGGCATCTCCTTAACAGCTTCCAAAAAGGGAAAATTTAGAGATAATTGCTTCAGCTGATCATAAAACTTCTCAAACTTAGCATCTTCCTTATTCTTTACCAACCTCTGAGGAAAGGGAGGTTTGGATTTGAATAGTTGTGTCAAAGGGCGGAGAGCCCCTTTTACAACCTGCTTGCTTGTGTTATCAGCTTCACTCATCATCTCTGGAATATCAGCAACCTTCTTGTCAGTAGGAATCTCATCAGCAATAATGGGTGCTTCAGACTGCACCTCATTCTCTTCATCTATCGGCTCAAGATCAATCACCTTCTCAGCAGCCCCCTGTATTGTTTTACCACTTCTAGTAGTGATGGAAAATGCACGGTCTATACCGCCTCCCCCATTCTTGGGATTTGGAATAGTGTCACTTGGAAGTCCTCCCTTTTTTTGAGGGTGCTACTCTCTAGAAATATCCCTCATCTGCGACTCAAGCTTTTGAATAGCCGCTATATGGGAACCCACTATTTCTGTCAGCCCAGACAAAGTCCTTTCGAACTTAGATTGATTTGCCTGAATCTTCTCAAGCATTGCTTCAACCTTCGAACTACCCTGATTTGTTGGCTGCCCTTTCGGTGGTATATAAGGATTGGAACTTTTGTTCCCACAATTGTTGCTGTTGTTGTAGGTCCCTTGGTTCGCACCACCATAATTATTGTTGTAGTTCCCAGAGTTGTTGTAAGCACCTTGACCTTGCTGAGGTCTCCATTGATTCTGATTCTGATAGCCACCTTGGTAATTCTGTCTTTGATAACCCCCTTGAGAGTTAATAACATAATTTGCATCTTCAACCTGCATAGGTGGCCCATCAAGGAACGGACCATGTTGAGCATGGTACATCCCTTTTGACAAAACTGCATCATCCTCACAAACATTTACTTGTTTGATTTGAGATTCATCGAACTTCTTCGTCAGCAAGGAAATATTTGTTGCAAGTTCTGCCAATGTTTGCTGGGTATCCTGATTCTCCTTCACTATATTTTGGAGCATAGCACTACCATACGGTACCATATCAGCATTGTTTGAGTGCCA